>NW_026606932.1:560000-752500 GCF_029890125.1 Rhinichthys klamathensis goyatoka
TTCCAAGCTAGATAGATAGATAGATAGATAGATAGATAGATAGATAGATAGATAGATAGATAGATAGATAGATAGATAGATAGATAGATAGATAGATAGATAGATAGATAGATAGATAGATAGATAAATACTTACAGAACATCTGCACTCCTCACATGATGCTGTGGGTGATTGGAACGACTCACCATCTGCATAAACTCTTCCCTCAAACTGACAGCCTGTACAATAAACAAACACACACACACAAACACGCTTATGCCACAGCCGCAGCCATGAACCCTAATTTGCAACTTGCAAGTCAGTTGCAGGTGTTATGATGGGGAGGGGTATTCTCATTCTAAAGAGCATCTGATTGGACAAAAATCATTGTAGTGCAGGATGAGTCATCAATACTTTGTTCTCATTTTTATCAGAAGAGAATTACTGTAAAAATGTTATTCTGCTGAAAGTGCACTTTGTTTAGACACAGTGTGATACGGTACCTTCACACACAGGACAACACTGGTCCGCCCTATTGGTGGGGTAACTACATCCTGGATTGTGACATGACCTCCTATTGCAGGTCGCGTGACCATTCATGCACATGCAACGACCGCAGTGATCAGAAGGGTCTGCAAACTCCTGACCGTTCAGGTACTCCACGCCAGCATACATGCAGCCTGAAGAAGGAAAAAATACAACTCATAATAATAATAATGATAATAATAATATCAAATCAATTATAAATATATAAATATATATATATATATATACTCAAACACATACCATCACATTGTGGGCAGCACTTGCCCTGTATAGGGAAAGGACAGGCACTGCGGGGACAGTGATTACGGTCACAGGTCACAGTCCCATCACGACAAACACATGTCCTGCATGGGTCTGATGCATCCTCAAATGTAGCACCGTTAGTGTGTTCCCTCCTATTATACAGACAACCTGCAAAACCAAAGACAGACACATACATATGTGATTGATATATTTGATGGTACCGTTCAGAAGTTTGATCAATCAAAAACTATTCATTTCTTACAAAATGAATTTTTACTGACCCCAAACTTTTGTACGGAACTGTACATGCACAAATATAAATATAAATACTGCTCTCAACATATCAGTATTTCTTGATGAAATATCATTAAAGCTCTCACATACACTTCATAGGGTTTTTATAAAGTGTCTCACCATCACATGTGCGACAGCACTCTTGAATTATGGGGTGAGAGCAGGAGGCAGAGGGGCAGGGCCTGCGCCGGCATGTCATTGTCCCATTGGTGCAGATGCATGATTGACAGCTGTCAGTGGGATGGTGGAACTGCTGCCTGTGTCTGTAATGCTGTCTTTCAACATTGCAGTCAGCAAGGGGTACTGTAAGGAATGAGATAAACACATTTACATCTACATAAAACAAACACGTATGTATATAGGGAGGTGTAATGATGTCACATCAATGTTGGAATTAGGGTAATTTTGAGTTGCTGAATAGTAAATAGCATGTGAACAGCTTAGAGTACAATCTTCAAATTGTCATCTTGTAATTAAGGTTATACAAGAGCAGCAGTGTGACCTGGACACTGGCGGCAGCACTCTCCTGGCGGAACAAACGAATCAGCACAATGCACCGCTGGACATCGCTTCATCAGACACTGGACGTTACCATTCTACAGACAAACACACACAGATACACAACACAGATCTACAGTAAGACTGTGATATGTGTGGATTATGGACACTACCGTTCAAAAGTTATATAATAGTTTTATTCAGCAATGATGTATTATATTGATCAAAAATCACTGTAAAAACAAAAATAGTTTCACAAAAGATTTTGAACATTCTATTCATGAAACACCCTGAACATTTTCCACAAAAATCTTGAGCAGCACAACTCATTTCAACATTGATAATAAGAAATATACATTGAGCAGCAAATCAGCATATTAGAATGATTTCTAAAGGATCATGTGACACTGAAGACTGGAGTAATGATGCTGAAATTTCAGCTTTACATCACAGGAATAAATTCCATTTGAAAATATATTAACATAGAATACAGTTATTTTACAATGTAATAATATTTGATAAAATACATGTATAATACATAAATAAATTAATAATGTAATAATATTTGATAAAATAAATGCAGCCTTGATGATCATAAGGGATTTCTTTCTCACAACCCCAAACATTTGAATGGTAGCGTATGAGAAAGAGACACTTACGGTGCAACGGCACATCCTGCATTTGTCTTCTTGATGTGGAAATTCCATTCCATTTGGATACTCATTACCTGCATATCTACATCCTGAAGGAAAGGGAGAGGAGCTTTATAAGTGACTGGTTTGCATATGCTTACAGGAAAGAGTTTTATTTCTCCTAAACAGAAATGTCATTGAATGGAGAGAAATTCGAGACTATTCAAATGCACACATAGAAAATTCCATTGTTTATGTCTCAATGTCTCAAGCCTTTCTCAAGTTATCTAAATGTGCATTCATTAAGGTAAAAAAATAAATATAAATAAAAAATAAAAAAATAAAGTTAATTTTTGAAACCAAATTTGTTCTAAAGCAATTTTGATGTTTAAGGCCCTCACCATTGCAGTTGTTTTGGCAGCACGTCCCCGGCCGAGGATAGTTGCAGTTCGGCCTTGGACACTCGCGATTCCCACAGTCCACACGTCCATCAGTGCAAACACAATCCTCACATGGATTCCCAGGATTTGGAACTGTACCTCCATTAGTAATGATGCGGTTATCATATTCACAGACTTCTAAGGGAAGAAAATGGCAAGAGGAGACAATAACTGTTAGTGTGCACACTAAGATCAAGTTATCTGGGAATATTTAGTGAAGGTGTACCTGGACACTGGGGGCAGCACTCTCCAGGAGGAGTGTACGGATTAGAACACGTCACTTGTTGACATAATGCTATAGCACACAAAGCCTGACCATCCTACACACACACACACACACACACACACAAACACGTGTATAGAAACTAGCCAATAGTTACTAGATTTCTACACTTCAAAATGTAAAAACATTCAATAAAAACTGAAACCAGGGCCTAAAATTAACATTTGCCAAGCGCCAAATTCGAGTAAAAATCGGTCTTGGCGAGTATACGGTGTCGATCGGCCAATTTACATTTTTTGACTTTTTTTTAATAAATTCTAACAATGCAACATGAACGTAAACAAACATGAACGACTCTCGGGACAGTTGAAAGGGATTAGTGTTGCATCGTCATGAAAGTTTAAGCCTTAGTTGCCAATTTAAATATTTAAGCTCAAGAAGACGCGAAAGGGAACTCAATTTGTTACTCGTGTGCTGTGTGGGAATTTTTCTGTGCGCAAACATCCGAAGCATGTGCCCAGAAATCCACGTCTCAGCGCCAATACTGAATTGAGCTCTCTTTCACATCTTATTGCGCTTAAACAGACATATTAAAACAAAATTATGTAAAAAAAATGCAGCCTAATATTCTTGCTGCTGTCAGTTTTTAATGTTAATCACACAACAAAAGACAAAGAACAATTACTCATTGCTCTTGACTTGAATAACATTTGTTACTTTAATTAGGATTAATCTGTTTCCTGGCTGTTAAAAAATATTTATGGTCATTTTTTATTCTCAAGTCTCCGGCCATTGGCAGGTGCCGCAAAAAGTTAGTTTTAGGGCCTGACTGAAATATTTAAATAGTGTTTGACTATCACAGTTGCGCATTCTTATGGTTAGTAATTGAACAAACTCCGAACCCTATAAGAATCTTGTATTAAACATTCATGAAATGTAAAATCTAGTATTGTGTGTACCTGACAGTTGCACGTCACACAGAGATCATCCGGGTCCTGGAACGTTTGGCCGTTTTCATACAAACGCTGCTTGTAATGGCACTGCCCACAGGAGTCACAGCACTCCCCACCTGTCACATATTTATCAAAACCTTCTCAATAACTTATTCTAACTTAACTTATTAGTTATCTGTCCTGCCTGATGGAGAGTTATAGATGTTAGCAACCATTACACCCTCTTAGCATTGTAGGAACACTCACAATGTGAGGTGTTCTAAACAGACTGCTATGGAGATATTTTTGGTGCAAAACTACTGAACGCCTGTGACAGTGGAATTTGTAGTTGTATGTAGAGAATAGCCACACATGTGTATCAGTAAATTTGAAGTCACAGAGAGAAATGTTTTAAGAGTTGCAAACTTGTAGACTTTTTTTATCTTCCACAAACACAACACAACAGTTACACCTTCTCAAATTCTTCATTGCAGGTGCACAAATCCTATTCTACAAATCACAAATGAAGCTCACATTTTTGCTACAGCTGCTGCAGTGAATATGGTGCAAAACGCATTTACACACCTGCATCAAAACATGTGAAGTCACGGAGAGATTTTGCTCATCTGCAAATCAGTATGTGAATTCATCCAATGAGAGTTGCACACTTATAGAATATTTTCTCACAAATGTCTTGTATATTTTTCTAGCACAAACACAAGAACATAACTACAGCTGCTTGAATCTGCTGCGACTCTCAAACACAGTTTTTCGCTTTCAAGTGACAAGTTTCGCGCGCTCTCCCTTTTGCACCAAGTGCACCGTGAAATGTGGTGCAAAAGTGAGTTGTGCATCTGTAGAGGCAGTGGGCGGAGCCAACATTAATATTCATGAGGTGAGTTGTGGATCTGTAGAGGCAGTGGGCGGAGCCTGCATTAATATTCATGAGTTTCCCGGGTGTAACGAAGTGCGGTTGAAGCAGAGATGAAGCAGGATCCAAATGCAACACACGCTTTATTTAACAGACTATAAACTAAACTTCGATACAGGACTCGGGACTCAGGAACAGGATACAAGAACAACCAACATCAACGTTAACAGTCAAACATTAAACAAGAACTCACAAAGACAAGGCTGAAACACAGGGCTTAAATAATCAGGGACAAACGAGCTAGATAAGATGATCAGGGGGCGTGAGAAATCAGAAACACCTGGGATAACTAATAGACAAGACAGGGAACCATAGAACATGACAGGACACAAACCCACATCGTGACACCGGGCATGCGCTGGAACTGCTCATTCTAGTTCACGCTCCTCGTTTCTCAGCAGGTTTAATAGATTATTTCAAAAAAGGTAAATATAGTTTCAGCGCGAACTTAAACTACAATTGTGTATCGTTTCGTTAAGTTCATAATGTTTTTATTAATTAGTCACTGACTGAATGATTGCTGGCATTCACTTCGTGTAGGCCTATATAAAGTACAGCAAACTTCAACTCGTCGTATAAATTGCACCTTGCGAAGCTTTAAAACTGTGGCTTTTACTAATTGTTATCATTTGTTGATTGCAATAAATTAAATAAACCCTCATAAATGTATCCGTGGGCTAACACTTTTTAAAAATATATACAGTGTTTCCTCAAGGATTTTTTCCAACTGTGGTGGCAGGCCCATTTCCCCAGGGGGAGGGGGCGTGGCCCATGAGTGATATTCCCATTGGCCACACCCCCTTGTCCCCGATTATGCGCATCCTGTGCGCAATGGTTCAGTCACAGCGTGCAGCGCTTCGCATTGAAAAGTTCAAAGCACAAAGCGAAGAGAAGAGATTATATCTATCTAAGCTTAGTGTATTCTATCTATGCAACAGTTTATTGAGCCTTTTTTTTTAACAGTTTTAAATTTCAGTTACAGTGCGCATGAAGACCAAATCATAGCGCTCTCTACTCCAGTGCTGTAATCTAACAGACACCCGGGAGAAGGGAATATGATTTAGAAAGCGCAATAAACTCCAGCAAGATAAAGTCATTTTATGGAAACTATAGACCTTTATCTACAAAAAAAAAAAGTATAATAATGGGAACATTGATCTTGAAGAGAGTGTCGTCGTGTAACTGTCGTAACCGAACGCGACGCGCTGTTTGAATGCTGAATGGAGAATGACTGAGGAGAGATGAGTTTTCATTAACTTTAACTTAAAGGTATTGTAGGTAGGATTTTTATAAAAAAAACTATTTTCCAAATTTGTTTAAACTTTCTGTATATATCAATGCATAATTAAAATGTAAGTACTCTGAAAAAGAAAGTATAAAAATCGAGTGTCTGTAGACCTCTCACGACTGTTTTAAAGACAGCTCATTATTTCCATTCACTCCACCCCCTCCCTTCTGGGCTCCTTCCAAAGCCACGCCCCCAAAACACATGAACTCGCGACTCCGACCGCTGAGCTGAAGACGCATTATTTACCTGAGACGAGCGGAGAGGAAGGAGTGCAGTGCATGTTGTGACATCATGTCAGAATCACATGTAATAAAAAAAATCTAACTTTATCAGTATGAAGATAAACAAATAAGATGTATTTTTGTACTCACTATCAAGCTAGCATATTGATATTGGTAAAGTTTAAAATATATATTTATTGATTCGCTAACGAGCTAGTTATCTATAAGGCAAAGCTAAAAACAGGTTGCATGATACACGTTTTTCCATTGCCATCATTTACACTGTGATGAAGATGAATTTCGTGTAACATTCATAACGTATATGGTGTTCTGCATGTAAGAGTTTCCATGATGAAAGCATTGTTGACTCTGATGAGGACTATCTGATAATCACTCTCCAGAGACAAGTACCGCATCGTCAGCTCGAGGACAGATAAATCGTTGTTTATCCAAAGACTTTTTGTTCATTACCTTTTCTAGTAACGTTACTGTCTTCCTTTTTTTGGCTGGTTTGCCTTCGTGAACTGCATATGTGAATTTTGATTGGTCTTTCTCTGCCATTGTTTTGTTGTTCCTAGGTTCCGTGCCTCTTGAATTCCTCAAATCAAACGGGTACGGGCAAGTGGGCAGGTCCTGTGTGGCAAAAGGGTGGTTGCCATGGTTGCGAGAGAGTGACAGTCGCCTAAGCAAATCCTTTGTTTCGTCCCAGATGGAAATAATGAGCTGTGTTTAGTGCAGATTAAATGGTCTCGAGTCACTCGATTTTTATACTCTTTTTATCAGAGTACTTACATTTTAATTATGCATTGATATATATAGAAAGTTTAAACAAATTTGGAAAAAAGTTTTTTATAAAATTCCTACCTACAATACCTTTAACGACATTATGCTATTGAGAGACTTTAGAAGTCTTGGAATATAGTGCGAAAACTTTATTGTGCTTTACAATGTTGTTTATGCCTTTAGTGGGGCTTAACAAATAACAAATATCGGACCTCACTGAGAAACTGCAACCGCCACGGCGGAATGAATGTAGCGGAAACACTGTATAATATATCCTGGTGTGATTGAAATGCACTTTTCATACGGATTACACAAGCAGAGAGCAGTCTGTTTTCTTTGTTTTGAATTGTTCTGTTTAAAAGTAGACATTTCAATATAGATATATTTCTCAGTTCTGTGAGGCAAGTAGGCTACCTTACGCTGAGTTTCGGTTCATTTATGAGACAAGCTCCAGTTCACGCGCCGGCGCCTCCGTTTCATGATGATCTAATGTCTGCTATATTTACTTCTTATTTATTAAATCCAGGTAATTGGTTGATGAAACATTGATTAAAATTAAGATACAATTAATAAAAAACGAAATTCACTTTAAAGAAAGGCTTTGTGCTTTCTGTTTGATGTCTCTGTGAAAGTTTTAGTGCCGCTTCCAGAACTGTCACGTCCGTAACATTGTTTTTTCCTCATAAATGCGAACACGAAAAATAAAATAAAATGAATATTTTATGTTCTGGGGAGAACCAACCCTTCTTCATCCAGTGGCTAGTATTACTTTTGGTTTGTGCATTGTAATTCACAGAACATACTAAAACAATATTTTGCCACCTAACAATTAAAGATGTTTTGTGTCACGTCCGTAACGCATGTGCATTTCCCTCATGTCATATTAAATATAAAATGCATGTGTAGACTTTTATTTTTCTAATGTCTGGACTCCTTTATTAAGGGAGTATGGATATATAAACAGAAGTTTTAATTTATTGGTATTAAATGCATTTTATGAGAATTTATATTTCAAGTTTTTACTGCAAATGTTACGTCCATAACGCTGAAATTGACCAATTTTAAATAATTTATCCTCAACTAGTTTTGTGGTGTAGGTCTATACATATTTTACAATGTTAACTTCAAATAATAATTTAAAGATGTGGATCTGGACGGGAAGGATAACTCTGGGAGTTGGAAGGGGGGCAGTGGCGGATCTAGAAAACTTTACATGGGGGGGGCAAAGGGGTGGCAAGAGGTCTTGGCAGGGTGGCAGGGGTAGACGGTGGGAATCCCTATATGTGAATTGCTTTAACAAAACAAACACAAAAACACAGTAGTTAGTTTAATCATGCCCTTACACACTACAAAGGTTTTTAAGGTAATGATTTCCATTACACGAGAGTAGATGTTAAAACTTCATGCTGATTTGTACATAAGCAACACTAAGACGTAGCTTTACAGTAAACTATGCTTCTCCATCCATTTACGCTTCTTTCCAAGTGGTGGTGTGACTCCCCTTCTGTCCGGCGCTAACGGCTGCAGTGTACTTGGCGCGTCAGCACACACGACGGCTGCAACTACAGTGTGGTCTCCCTAGTGGACCAGCACGACAACCGTCTGGATTGAGCCGAGTAGGGGACATCTCTAGGGTCTTCAAGTGGGCACCTTCCGTCCTCAGTGTTTCGTCGACTAGCCCACAACACCTCAAGAGGGCTCGACAGTGACTCTGGTGTCCCAGAGACACCCCCCTCTGTCCCCCTCTCAACTCAGCCCAGCTTACTGACCTCTACATCCCTCCTGCTGCTGAGACCTAACCACAATCTCACAATCTCTCCACAACCCAACCATACGCGCCAACCCGTTTGACTAAGGCTGTCGAGCCCCACTGGTGCGTTAATGCAGTTTCAGTGGCAACGGTTCCGTATGGCATACCACCTACCGCAAAAACACAATATCTGCCCAACCACCCGTCATTCACGCAATATACACAGGAACGTAATGACTGGGGAACACCTGGGGAAACTCACTTCACCTTCAGAGGCTCTGGGGCAGCTCAGTCTCTCCAGTCGGTTTGCAGGGCCAGCGCACAGCAGCAGACTCGCTGTGCGTGAGTGGGCCAGACTGAGCGAACGCCGCTCTGCACGTTTGAATCAGGGACGTACTAAGTATTTGAGGGGCAGGGGGGAGGGGCTTTAATAAAAATTAAATGGTTCAGTTTTGGTAAATGTGTCGTTTAGTTCACTGTTTTGAGAAGCTTGCGGGTTGTTTTTACAAGTAGCCTACAGTTTTTGGATCATCAAAGTTAGGGGGGCAGCTGGGGGGGGCAAGGCTCTAGAGTGGGGGGGCACATGCCCCCCTGTAGATCCGCCCCTGAAGGGGGGTGTCGCGATTCTGCCTTCTCACACCGCGACACAGGTTCGTGGATCTGAGTATCGCGATTTCGGTTTTATATCGCGTATCGTTACAGCCCTATATATATGGTGTGATTCATTGTTCTTAAATTCTTGTTAGTTTAAAGGGGTCCTATAATGGTACATTCACTTTTTCAAGTTGATTGTACTGAAATGTGTGTTGGCAGTGCCTGTACACAAACATCATAATATGATAAAAATCCATCCAGTGTTTTTGTTTTAATCTCCTTATATGTTTCCCCCTGCCTCAAATCGAGCCGTTCAACCGTGTGATGTCACACGGTCGGACGCCCCTCCCGCGATTGTTGAATGACAGCAGCGTTTCAACACAGACCCACCCTCGCTCGTGAGCGAGCTGTCAATCATAGTCTGCGCGGACCGGCGCGGTCATTGTTGATATGCTGGAGCACTGTCTATGAGCAGAATGGCGTCTAAGCGATTGTGGTGTTCTGTTCTTGGGTGTAATAACGAACACAGCAGTCATTTTAATGTTCCTAAATCCGAACAGCTGAAGACGCAGTGGATGAGTTTGTTTTCGAAGGGAATATTCCCCACGAGCAACGTCAATGCTTTCATGTTTGCGCAAATCATTTCACACACCAGACTGCTTTATAAACGAGGATCAGTATAAAGCTGGTTTTGCTAAGAAGCTGCTCATGAAAAAAGAATCGGTACCAGATATTCGTGTTCCTGCTGAACCTCTAGAACAACTGAAGTGAGTGTAACGTTTTATTAAACTTTATATTAATATTTATATCTTTGCAAATCGCTAGCTGCACGCTTCACGATGAATGCGTCTAAGGTTTACACTCAGGGTACATTACGGCATGTTTTCTATGTATGACGTTCTCAATATAATTCATAATTCCACGTTTATACTGAACAACGCGTTATGGTTATTGTGTTATAAACGTGTACGCACAGAACAGAGGGGCGGAGTGAGCAAAGCTCATGATCATTTAAAGGCATATGCACTGAAACGGCGTGCTGAAAACAGAGCTGTTTTTGACCAGGTAAAATAAGTGTTTTCTTACAATACTAATGAGAATTTTTAATTAAAGTATATTACAAACTTTTAATTTAGACCCTAAAGAATCATATTAGCTTGTACAAAAATGGCATTATATGACCCCTTTAAGCCAACTCATTTAAGACCAAACACAAACATGAATGTGTTGCTTTAATACATACATACAATTTGGACGAAATTGTATGGACAAAAGTGGATTAATTACATTTGATACAACAAGTTTACTGTAAATGAGAAACAAAAAACACTTAAAGTCGGCATGAAACGGAAGTTGAGATTGTCATTTTTTCCTTGTTGTGACGTATATCCGAGTGAAACGGCTTCTGAAATTAGAAAAAAATGTAGGGCGGGGCTTGATTTCGTCCTTCGGGAATTGATTGGATCGTTGGAGGTTGTGCGTTACAAACAAAATGGAGGCAGATTTGAATGTATCTTCTCTGAGAGGCGTTGCACCGATAGCCGCACCCTCATCGGCTCTGGCCGCACCCTTTCGCCATTGCACGTGACCGAAAGAGAAGAGAGGTCGTTTCGAGGGGGGAGGGAAGGGTAATGTATTTGATTAAAGATTATAAGGGTACATGAATTTAAAAAAAATAATGAAGTGCACAGATAAATCATTTATAATAAACACTAGGCTACAATATCACATATAAAAAGAAGATTTGTCAAATTTGATTTCATGCCGACTTTAACATTATTTTACGGAATATAATGCCAGAAATCATTCAGTCAGTGACGAATTAATAAAAACATTATGAACTTAACGAAACGATACACAATTGTAGTTTAAGTTCGTGCTGAAACAATTTTTACCTTTTTTGAAATAATCCATTAAACCTGCTGAGAAACGAGGAGCGTGAACTAGAATGAGCAGTTCCAGCGCATGCCCGGGAAACTCATGAATATTAATGTAGGCTCCGCCCACTGCCTCTACAGATGCACAACTCACTTTTGCACCACATTTCACGGTGCACTTGGTGCAAAAGGGAGAGCGCGCGAAACTTGTCACTTGAAAGCGAAAAACAGTGTTTGAGAGTCGCAGCAGATTCAAGCAGCTGTAGTTCTTGTTGCTGTAGTGTTTGTGCTAGAAAAATATACAAGACATTTGTGAGAAAATATTCTACAAGTGTGCAACTCTCATTGGATGAATTCACATACTGATTTGCAGATGAGCAAAATCTCTCCGTGACTTCACATTTTTTGATGCAGGTGTGTAAATGCGTTTTGCACCATATTCACTGCAGCAACTGTAGCAAAAATGTGAGCTTCATTTGTGATTTGTAGAATAGGATTTGTGCACCTGCAATGTAGAATTTGAGAAGGTGTAACTGTTGTGTTGTGTTTGTGGAAGATAAAAAAAGTCTACAAGTTTGCAACTCTTAAAACATTTCTCTCTGTGCCCCTTTCATACAGAGATTCCGGAAAATACACGGATAAAGCGACCCGGTATTTGACCCGGGTTCGTTTGATTTTGGTTCATTCACACTGCCAGTGATTTTCCGGAATCAGAGAGTGCGTTCACACACAACCCGTAAAATTCCCGTAAAGACACGTGACATCGATGTGACATGTAATGTCTCAGCAGCGTGTATGGTTTGCTTATGAGCTGCGATTTCTCTCTGGAGAAACCACGCTTGTGCATTTTTTTCTCTGATTCGATCATAAACTAGCGCATTACATACCGTTTCACTAGCCTGCTTTCACTTCACTTCAGCGTCATCATTACGACACGGCATTGGTTACGGCTTTTGTTCACACAGCGCCCGTTCCGGGACTGATCTCGGCAATGTTACTAGGTCCCCAACCCGGCATCAATCCCGGGTCGTGTTTGCGTTCACACAGAAGGCGTTCTGGCAATTTCCCGGCAATTTCCCGGGATCAATGCGCTGTGTGAAAGGGGCTTGTGACTTCAAATTTACTGATACACATGTGTGGCTTTTCTCTACAACTACAAATTTCACTGTCACAGGCGTCAGTAGTTTTGCACCAAAAATATCTTCATAGACTGCAAACTTGTGCAAATAAGACAGCTTATGTAAATCTTAAGGCTGATTTATACTTCTGCGTCGGACCTACGCCGGAGCCTCTATGCTATAGACTACGCGTTGGTTTTCATTTATACTTCTGCGTCGTTGTCCGGGTTGACGCGCAATTACACGTGCAGAGGGAGCATGTGAAACCCGGGGAGCGGTTCTAGCAGACCAATCACAGCGCTTGCGTTCGCGTAGAATTGACGCGTTGTTACATTTTTGGAGAGGTGCACGTCAGGGTACGCCGAAGGATACGCGCGCTACACACAGCCTACGACTTAGCTACGGCGTGAGTTCGACGCAGAAGTATAAATTGGGCTTAAAGCAGCATGGCTATTATACAAACATTAGTAGGGGGTGGGGCCGGTTGCATAAACGCTAAGACTATAAACACCACATTTTTTTCTTTGAGACTGTTCAAAGCTTTTTTAAATCAGTTACATAAAAACGTAGATTAGCCTAATTTAATACCGAAAAGTAACACTGACTTCCCCTGACTAACTTCTAGTGGGTCATACAAGAACTTTAGACACTGTCTTAACATAATAGCTTTGTTTATGCAACCAGCCCCAGGATATCCCAGAAAGCATGGTATTGAGTTTATTTAAGCAAAATGCTACTTTAGATATACCCGTTTTATTCAATATTAAGAATTGTCCAGAGAAAATTAGTTCAATCTAATTAAAATGCAGATGTTTTCACATTTATTTCAAAATGTATTTCAAATGATACACATATTAATTATACAAAAATATTGCTAATAACAATAATAAATAATAAAAAATTATAAATTATATATATATCATTTTTAATTACTTATATTTCCTCATATGTACATTTCTAATCTTAATATGTTGAATTAATGCTAAATATATTTTAAAATATATGCAGATATATTTTCAGATTTATTCTTAAATAGATTTCAAATTATACTAAATTGGTCCAAAAAAATTGCTAATATAATATATATATATTTTTTAAAAATGTCCAATTTTCCAATTTTTGACGAAATGAAAAATATTTATTTTTAAATTATACAAGGACAATAAAAATATATTTAGAAATATATACTGTATATTAGATTATAATATTTTTTCACCTTTTAGTTGTAGTATATTTTAATATTTGAAGATAAATTTGAAAAAAAAAAATATTTCCTTAAGCCACCCTGTTTACAAAATATATTCAGCATTTATTGTAACTATATTTGGGTCAGATTTGTATTCAAATCATTTACTTTTTCTATCTTTTACTTTGTATGCTGCCTTAAAATGTAGCGGCCTATGTAGACAACTATGTAGGCCTTTAAATATGTCACTTTTCTTCCTTTCTTTGTCTTGTCTTTTCTTCTCTCTCTTACCTGTTGGTATGGTGGGCTCTAGGCAGGGCCCGGGGGTCGGGGCACAGTTTTGACTACATGTAGCCTGCCCCCCCACACAAGAACATCTTTGGTCAGCGTCAGTCCACGTGTCTCCTTCCTCATACCGAACGCCATTCCACATACATCCTACAAACACAGAATTAACACACGTAACCTTTCAAAAGTTTGGAGTTGGTACGATTTTTTTATGTTTTAAAGGAAGTATCTAATGCTCTCCATGGCTGCATTTATTTGATAAAAAACACAGTAAAAAACAGTAACATTATGAAATATTATTACAATTTGAAAAAACTTTTCTATTTGAATATATTTTCAAATGTAATTTATTCCTGTGATGCTAAAAGCTGAATTTTCAGCATCATTACTCCAGTCTTCAGTGACACATGATCCTTCTAAAATCATTCTAATTTGCTGATTTGCTGAAAAATAATATCATTCTGACCCCAAACCTTTGAATGGTAGTGTATGTGAGAATGTGCCTTGTGCAAGTGTCTGTGTCAGTGTCGTACCTCTGCACACTGGGCAGCAGATGTTAGGAGGAGCAGGAGTGGCAACTGCACAATTCAAAGATGGGCATCTTTCCTGGTGACATCTCACGTTACCCCCCTTTAACAAAAAAAAAAAAAAAAAACCCACACAAGAATCAATGGCTTCAATGCCTTCAAACCTAGCATGATATTTGATGTTTTTTGATATTTAATGTGTGTGCTGTTTGCAACATATGCAAATGATATTCAAAGCAGATAACAACTTAAATTGTGCCCTGTTCCTCACATAAAACTATCATATGGCTTCAGATGATTTTGGAATATAGTGCATGAGTCACATGGGCTACTTCTATGGTACATTTATGATACTTTGTGTGTGTGTGTGTGTGTGTGTGTGTGTGTGTTTACTTTTTTAACGTTTTTGTTTAAGTCATAGTTGTTATCTTTTGACAAATATTCTTTAAATTTACTCAATATTGTCTCATCATATTTATAAATTTTAGCCAAATATCACAGTAAATTAGTAACATTTTATTTGACACAAAAAGATTACAGTAAACCAAATATTTTTTATATAATAATTTTAGCATGTATCAACATTTAACAAAAAGACCATTTTATCAACAGTAGGCTATGTCTTTAATTACTTTGAAAAAACATTGTCAAAATCAAACATTTTCATCAATAATTTCATTAAAGAGATAAACATTGGTGTAAGCTGGATTCACAATAGCTCTTTTCACTCTAAGTGTGTGTGTGTGTGTGTGTGTGTGTGTGTGTGTGTGTGTGTCAGTGTGTGTGTGTGTGTCAGTGTGTGTGTGTGTGTCAGTGTGTGTGTGTGTGTGTGTGTGTGTGTTTCACCTTGCATGTACACTGAACGCATGGACCACCACCGGCAGGCCTGAACTCTTGTCCATCTTCGTAAATCCTTCCTTCATATATACACACTGAAACAGAAACATTTTTTACTTATGTGTTTGGAAGCCAGGACCACTTTGATATTATGTTGCATGTTACAGAAGGAGAGGAGGAAAGAGATGTTTGTGTTTGTCTTCTTTACTGTGACAAGTAGGGCAGCACTGGCCATGTGAATTTGTTGGGTGCGTGCAACTGGGAGGCGGACATGAAGATATTGTAGATTCACATGACACTTGCCCACCCTGTATCATAAGATAGACACATTCACATACAAATACATTCAAATATTCATACATTTAGTAAACACTTTTATCTGAAGTGGCACACTCACACACTCACAGAAAAAAACTCACCAAGCATTGACATTTCAAGCACGGATCCTCTCTAGATACGAAGGTTTTACCGTCTGTGTATACAATATCCTCATATCTGCACTCCTCACATCTGAACACCAATTGATTAATAAGAAGTGTTTACTTTAAGATGCCCATCTCGTTTACTACTTTAGCCAAAATTGTTATGAAAAAAGCGTTATTAATACCGTTCACAACATTCTTCTGGTCTCTTCACTGGATTATAACAGGGAGTCGATGGGCAGGGGTGCTGAACGCAATTAATATTTCCATTCTGAAAAAAAGAAGAAGCTTCTGCTAGAATGCTATTATTATTTTATTTTTTGGAAAACCATTTCATCCAAACCAATTTACAACATTTGGCGCTTTTATTCAAAGTCATTTGCACTGCATTCAAGGTATACATTTTAAAATAAAATAAAATAAAATAAAATAAAATATCTCTTATTCAACTCAGTTCTTATGCAACTTACCACACATGTACATCTGCCCTCACAACTGGGTCCTGGCGGCAAATCCATCCTATTCTGGATGTCCCTTCCATTCACATTACAACCTGTGAGAAAAATATGTATGTATAGAAATATATGTAAATATATCAAACTCAAGTATAAGTAGCCACTTAATAGACACTTCTATCTGAAGCGATATAGCCATACCCTGTCAATAAATGTTTGTAGTTAATAGACCTATCATGGCATTGTTCAATTCTAACAACCATCTTTTTCTAGGAAAAATGTAAACAAATGAATCAGTCACAATAAGACAAGCAATATGTATTAATTTGATTGCATGCTCTCAACTGTTCTGATTTAGAGTGATTTAAAACTATAGTAACAAGTCATTTTTAAAAAGTTTGGACACACCGTCACAGACAGGACAGCAGGATCCGGGGGGAGCAGAGGCTGGGTTTGTACAGGGGACATGACAGGGTTCACGCTCACACTGAGCCTGACCCTCCTACAGAGAGAGAGAGAGAGGGAGATTACATTTAAAGACTAAAACACTGATAGCCCATGAGATATGGTATACCCCACCATGCATGTACAGGTCGTGCAGGGGTCATCAGGATGGTTCCACTGAGAACCGTGCAGGTGCCACACATTGTTCTGGACACAACCTTCATATCAAACAAAATACTTGTTTAATGAGTATGAGCATGTCTGAGCAAGTTGCATGTCATTAAAATGTACAAAAATGTACAAAAACCTCAAATCACACTTACTTCGACACCTGGGACAGCACTGCCCACCTACAGTCTCCACCAAAAGACAAGGAGTTGTAGGACACGACAGAGTTTCACATTCTATATTCCCTGCCTACAAGAAAAAACACACACACAACCTCTTTAATTAATGCTGATTTAAAAAATACACAGCAAATGACCAAAAGCACCATTGTAGAGGACATATTTAGTGAATTTTAGAATATACTCTATGCAAGATGTGTTTAGAAGTGAAATACGTAATCTTTTTGGCCAACATTAAGGGTAATGCATAACAAGTAATGTGTTATGTACAGTGCTGTTATTGGTAACTAAAACAAAATATATGAAATATTATTAACTGAAAAGATTGAAATAAAATAAAAAATAAATATTACACGAAAAACTTAAAGTAAAAAAAACCTAGTAAAAATAATAATCACTTGTAATGTAATCAAATTTCATTAAATATAACAAAATTAGCGAAAGTAATGAGTAAAGTAACATTACTTTTTTGGATTTACAACATAATGCTTGTTTCAATTTGTTTGATTTTTACATTAATTTTCCGAAAAATGCTAAACTTATTTTTTGCAAACCTACATACAGGCCTACATTTTACAGAAAACCTTAAGTCACACTAATTAAGTGGTGGGATGCAACTATAAAACTATATTACTTTTCATAATAAGTAAGAATATATAATGTAAATCAATAAGCACATTACTTTTACAGTAGTCTGTGAGAGAGAAAAAGTGTAAAAGAGAGCAGGAAAACGTATCAGACAGTCCAAAAGTTATGTCTACTAAATTCTAAATAAATAGTTCACAAATACAAGCACTTAATATAATAATATAAAATAATAATTACAATATCCTAATGTTAATGTCTAATTGTAACTATGTGGTTGATGAATACCAAGAAGGCTTACATTGCACACACAGTGTTTGCAGGGGTTACGGTTGGCTTGAAAAGAGACGCCGTCTAGGACAACTTGCCCCTCAAAGTTACAGCGGGAACAATCTCTGCAGCAGGAGCCAAACGGTGGCTTCACACCATCTTGACACGTCTGAGGACACTGTTGCACATCAACACAAGCCTGATTCCCACCCTGATGAGCAAAATACAAAACACCGCAGTTTAACGCAAACAATACGGTCATTTCATCCACTAACATGTAATACGTTATGCGTGTAACAAGTGAGAGAGAAGCACCTGACATGTACAGGTCTGGCAGCCATCAATGGTGCTGAAAGAGTCGTTGTATGGCCGACCGCCCACATCACATGCTGCAAAGGACATAATAGGCACGCAAATTTCTGTGTAAGTGGTTCCAGAACCATTAGAGTCACAAAGAAATGATAGAGCTCAAATAAAGAGCTCAAAAGTGCTTGTGAGCGTGTACCAGAGCAGGTAGGGCAACACTCCCCACGTCTCATGTAGGGGTTGGGACACGGGGTGGGCGGACACTCAATGGGATTACATGACACCTCACTGTTCTGCAAATAAACATGCATATTGCATAACGCATTAATTCTTCGGCTTAATTCTGTTCTGCATTCTCTACAACACCCACACCTGACATATAGTTTTTATTCATTTAGTTCGTTTTAGTTTATTTCATTTTTGTACTTCAAATTAAACTAAACGCAAATGAGAAATGTTGCCTAGGCAGCTGGCATTTATTTTTATTTCAGATAACAATTTTGTTTTTATTGCTTTTCTTTTAGTTAAATATAATTACCCTGAAACATGCATAACAAAATTCAAGAAACATTTGCGGTTATAAAATAGCATTTGGTTATAGAAACTTTTTATAAACAGAAACTTTTAAAGTCTCTTGTTTGACGCCAGTAAGAACATTTACAGCATATACACTCTTTCCACTCAATTTTGATATTTTATCAGATGTTGTGAATAGTTTTGCATAAGCATTGATATTTTTAACTTTAATTTGAATCATTTTATTAAATGTTGAACCGCTAAAAACTGAAAAACTTAACATACATTGAACATTTTTATTGCAGGAGCATCTCCAAAACTTAATCATTGAAATGTCTTTTGCCATTTTAGTTTTACCATTGAACCTTTTTTTAACATTTACACTCATGCAAAGTATTTGCATACACACACACACACACACACACAGTAGACTCACAGAGCAGATGCATTTGTGGCAAGGGTTGGATCTCGACACAAACACATCACCGTTCTCATGGATTTCACCCTCATGCCTACATTCTAAAGAAGAAAAAACAAATACACATGTATGAAGCAAATGCAAGTTGTAAGTACTTTTTGGAAAGCCATGTTAATATAATATTTTATGAAGATAGCACTCATTCATTGGTACATATGAAAGTACAGTGTGGGTATTATATGTAGAGATGCAATGTAGGTACTTGTTTGGTGGGCAGGGCAGCATGGTCTCTGAGGAACAGACGGCTCCTCACAGGACTGTGGTGGACATGGATTCACTTCGCATTCTACTCTTCCATTCTATACACACACACACACACACACACACACACAATATCACAATGACACAAGAGATGCCAGTGTGAGAGAAGCAAAAGAATATATCTAAAAGACTAAAAGAAGGTCAAAGACTAAATATTTTATAGATTGCATACCTCACACATACACCGGTTGCAGTCGTCTGGGCTGAAGACATCACCGTTATTATAGATATTGCCATGAAAGCTGCATTCTGCAATCACCAATCAGAGACATACACACAGTTTATTGTGCTGGAACGAAACCCCTATGAAACCTTCTGAGATAATCATGTGAGATGAACCACATATTTCCTGCCCACATAAGATCAAATCTTATCAGCAATATGAACTCTAAAAGATGTCTATAAGTATTCATGACAGACTGCTCCAGACATCTGATGTCTGAAAATGAGTTTTAACAACAGTTCAATGAGTTCAATGATATATAAAGGGGGGTTGAAAAGTCCTTAATTCAAAATCTAATTTCCAAATGTTTATAAACAGAAATAAGGATTCTGAAAAATGAAAAACACAGACATGACTTTATTGACGTAAAGTGAAAAGAAAAATGCTATATTATATTAATCAAATAAGCATATTAGTGACATTGATTATGTAATGCCTTTGTACAGATGGTGAGATGTTCTTCTTTTGATTAAAGCAAAATATGCTTTAATATCATTACCATTAATGCATCATCAATATCACGCACACACACGGACACACACACACACATATATATATACACACACACACACATACAGACATTAATATTATTACAAGTATTGTTATTAATATTTTTAATATCTTACTTGTCACGATCACCAGCTGGAGAACCCTTGATACCAGAGGGCACTCTATCCCAGACTATTTCCAGTCAGTCAAGGACTACATTTCCCATAACTCACTGCCCGTTCTTCTCATTCATGATTGTCTTCAGGTGGTTCTCATTACCATGTCAGTCCCTGCCTATATAAGCCTGGTTCGTTCTGCCATTCATGGTGAAGTCTTCTGGCACGTACCGCTCTGAGACACATGGGTTGAGGATTCGAACGCAGTAGTTTATTGAAAGGATAATCCAAACAGTAACAGGGCACAAGAACACAGGCAAACAGGGAAATCCAAGGACGGGCAGAGATCAAAACCATAACACGGGGAACCAGGATACAAGGGCTCAGAATTGCAGTGTAACATTAAACATACAAGACTTCGCAAAGAGTGACTGAGTGACACATGGGCTGTTTCTCAATATGAGTTCTTCAGTGATCTTGCGTCCTTGAGTTCTTGTACTACGTCATCATCAACCGTCGAAGTTCAATTCCAATACTCAAGAACGCAAGTACAGAGGACGCATGAAGTGCCCGGATGTGTCCTTGATATCGAGGATGCATCGAATGCAGACTTGAGAGAATCGAACCGTTAAAAATCCCAGAAGACGCTGAGGGCAGTCGACGTACGGAAGGCTTCTCGTTCTCACTTAAGAGATTCCCGCTGCAAGCTCGAAATACGTGACAGCTCGTGAAAGTTAACATTTGTGAGTCTCTTTTGCTTCATTTTAATAAAGTGATAAAGACCTTAAGCGGCAGTATTTTTATTGCCATATTAAAAAGAATCTTAACATTGACAAAGCATAGGTCACACATAGGCTACTCAAAAATACAAACGGTAAAATAAAAAAAAAATATAAACTTATATGAAAACAATGTCTATAATAATATGAAAGAAATGTTTAATAGGTTGTGATGAATGAATCGCTATTTGCCGAAATGGTCAAGCAGAAAGATCGCAGCACATCTCAATTCTCATAAAGATGCGTTCTGTGTTCTCGCGTCCTTCCGAGTTAGTTCTTTCAAGGTCGCCTGGCAAGACCGGTCTCAACGAGAACACAAGTCCGTTCTTTGCGTTCTTGGAATTGAGAAACAGCGATGGCTTATATAGTGTGAATTAACAAGCTAATGATCAACAGCTGAAAACAATCAGGCATGATGAGTCCAGGCAAAGACAATGGTCTGGGGAGCCCTCAGGTGGATATGCAGGGCACTCCCACTGGTGATCATGACAATATTAATGATATACGTATATATCAAATATATATCAATTATTATTATTATCATTATTATTAGGCCTATTAGTCACAGCAGTTTACAATGTATTTATAAATATGTGTGTTATAAAAATTATATTACCATTAACTTTAAGGCTGATCACACTTTCAGTAAACAAGGGAGAGAAAAGGAAGAGAAAGAGAATATAGATGAAGCTGTTGGATTCTGTAAACTAGTTCACACTGTCTGAACATTCCGATCCAATTTGACAGAGCGAGAACAGGAAAGAAATAAAGAAAGAGGGGAAGAGAGAGGGGAAAGAAATCTGCACATAGCATGTGATAAGTAAACAGGCTTAGACAAATACACTAAATTATCACACCTGTCAGTTTCAAAAATGAAAATGTCAAAAACTGTCCTACAACAGACCATAAAAGCAAAACAGAATATGTTGATTTGATATTTGTACTGTATATTAGTTTTACAAAGGTCCAGCAGTGCAAATAGGTTTTACTACTTAATACTGCTACAAACCCACATAAACCAAAAACACTCACACCTCACTTTCTATTACAGGTCTTTAGGGAAAACCACTCTACTTGAGGAATAAACGAACTGAGAAGGAAGTCATTATTTGTGGTTCATTATGTTAATTTGTGGTTTGCATGTAAATTTCTCTGATCTATGGTTTGATTATTGGCTTGCTGATTAAACTAATTATTATGAATTATTTTGTGTTTTGATTCATAATGGTGATTTAATGGATGTTAGATTACTCACCACTTAAACGGTTACACTGAATGTGGCCATTGGTGCAGGAACAGACGGTGCGGCTGTCAGGAGACCAGCGATGTCCCTCATCCACCTGACGTCCTTCATAAACGCACTTTCGTGTGAGTTTTTTTGTACATTCACACGTTTCCAAGTACTCAACCTTCGTCTGCAGGTCAGTGTTCTACATACACAGAAAATTGATTGAAAAGAAAATGTGTGTATAATATCACTTGGTTGTGTCATGGTAAAATGAGTTTGATACAGTGCTATTTTAGTATTATATATATTATTATAGTTTGTTATAAAAAATTTTATTCACTTTTATATTTTCAGTTTTCATAATTTTAGTAAATTTTTTTGCCATTTTGTTATGCGCTTTTGTCATTTTTATTAGTTTTAGTTTTTCTCGACATAGTTTTCATTTATTTTATTTCAGTTAATTTAAGTACTTATTTCAGTAAGTTGCCAAGGCAAGGCAGCATTTTAACATTTTCATTTTAATAATTAATACTATTATTCTATATTATTTTATTTCAGATTTATTTTAATTGAATTTCATAGTTTTAGTTAACGATAACAACACTACCTTAATATACACTCACCTAAAGGATTATTAGGATTATTATTATCATTATCCTGCTGGAAGTAGCCATCAGAGGATGGGTACATGGTGGCCATAAAGGGATGGACATGGTCAGAAACAATGCTCAGGTAGGCCGTGGCATTTAAACGATGCCCAATTGGCACTACGGGGCCTAAAGTGTGCCAAGAAAACATCCCCCACACCAATACACCACCACCACCAGCCTGCACAGTGGTAACAAGGCATGATGGATCCATGTTCTCATTCTGTTTACGCCAAATTCTGACTCTACCATCTGAATGCCTCAACAGAAATCGAGACTCATCAGACCAGGCAACATTTTTCCAGTCTTCAACTGTCCAATTTTGGTGAGCTCTTGCAAATTGTAGCCTCTTTTTCCTATTTGTAGTGGAGATGAGTGGTACCCGGTGGGGTCTTCTGCTGTTGTAGCCCATCCGCCTCAAGGTTGTGCGTGTTGTGGCTTCACAAATGCTTTGCTGCATACCTCGGTTGTAACGAGTGGTTATTTCAGTCAAAGTTGCTCTTCTATCAGCTTGAATCAGTCGGCCCATTCTCCTCTGACCTCTAGCATCAACAAGGCATTTTCGCCCACAGGACTGCCGCATCCTGGATGTTTTTCCCTTTTCACACCATTCTTTGTAAACCCTAGAAATGGTTGTGCGTGAAAATCCCAGTAACTGAGCAGATTGTGAAATACTCAGACCGGCCCGTCTGGCACCAACAACCATGCCACGCTCAAAATTGCTTAAATCACCTTTCTTTCCCATTCTGACATTCAGTTTGGAGTTCAGGAGATTGTCTTGGCCAGGACCACACCCATAAATGCATTGAAGCAACTGCCATGTGATTGGTTGATTAGATAATTGCATTAATGAGAAATTGAACAGGTGTTCCTAATAATCCTTTAGGTGAGTGTATGTATATATATATACTATGAATTAATAAATTAATAAATTAAATAAATGTACCACAGTACTATCTTGGTACATATCCCTTATTCAAACCATGGTATGGTCATAGTACAGGCACAAAATAACAATGACAGTACTGGTACTTAGTAGCCTGGCTAACGTCAGACCCAAGTCTCATTGAGACTTGGGTCGGGAACCACATGTTCATTTTCTCATATTTGAGGCGTGGTTTACGAATGCCCAGAGCCGTTTATTGGGTGCTAAGAATGTCTATCAAATGCGCCTGTACGTAGCTCATAGCCAATCGTTTCAATTATACCAGATGACGTATGTAGAGCGACAGAAATTAGACGAGGAAGACGATGATGGGTCAGAGATTTATGTGTACACGATGGCGTGTATCTAAAGGCCATTTCACACCGCATGCGTGAGCGGCGCTTATTTTTTTCGGTGTGCATGTTAATCAATGAGTGCATTCACACCGGGAGCAGGAGGAGCGCATGAGCGTCGAGCAGGAGCGGCGTGTGAGCAGAAGTGAAGCGGGGGTTTCGGCGTTGAAACTGTTTTTGCATTGCTCACGCTCAACTAAAGTGAAAGCACACTTTCGATGGACAAAAATAAATATGGTTTCACACAAAAAGTGCCCAAAATGCACAGAATAAGCATGTCTAGTGAGTTTTAACAATAACTTGAGTAGGCAAATAAAAGAAAATAAAGACTCGAAGACTAGAAGATTTAGGCCCATGACACACTGGCTGCGTGGCGTGAGCGTGGCGTTTCTGTTCCGTGTCAGCTGCGTGGTGGCTGGGTCACATTTTTTGTGTCTTTGCACACTAGAAACGTGTCTGACGCTGCGCTGCTGACACAGATCACCCTTGTTCGACATATGGGAGAGAGTTGTGGAAGCCCTATACTTCATGTTAAGCATAAATATAAAGCCTACTGATAAAGACACTGTCAGCAGTATTGACAGCAAAATAGACTACAGAATATTTCGTTCTGTATTGACAGGTGCAATATTTGAAAATTGATAATTAGGCCTATTTAT
Source organism: Rhinichthys klamathensis goyatoka (assembly GCF_029890125.1). NCBI lineage: Eukaryota > Metazoa > Chordata > Actinopteri > Cypriniformes > Leuciscidae > Rhinichthys > Rhinichthys klamathensis. The sequence goes on from NW_026606932.1 coordinate 584,691, forward strand.
TTATTTTTAAATTAGGCCTATATTTATATCTGAATTAGTCAAAACCTAGACTTTCAACCATCAAAATGTAATTTATTAATATGTATTCGTGTACAAAATAGCATATAAACATCTTTTCCAATTCTATTTTGCCTGAAAACGCTTCCAACACGCTTGCGTGTCGCGTGAAAAATAGGCGTCGGTTCTATTTCTAGCATGCAGACGTTCTCTTACGAGAGTATCTCTCGTACTGCGTAATAGCTTACGCTAGGGGAAAAACTGTTTTCCACGAGATATTGAAGCCAAAAATTATCCTTAATTTTTTATTAATGTAAAACGCTTTGCAGCAGCAAGCAGACATAGGCGAAACAGCTCGCGCGCCTATTGGTTGCTCTGCAGCAAATGCAGCAGCCTATCGAGAGAGACTCTGCGTGACGTAATGACCAATGGGGGCAATTCGCGCCCATATCGTCACGTCCCGCCAGAAGGGGCGTGGTCTCACCCCATAAATATGCTCGTTAGGCTGGTACAAGCTGATTTTTATCTCTTCAGCGACGCACACGCATCGCTGGATCCGGAGTGAGAAGCCGCGCCGTCGAAGCAAGCCTTTCAGCGGGACGAGCTCTGGAGTCGCTGGCCTCGCCGCCTTCAACTGCCGTACCTGCTGCGCTTTCCGGCGTTCTATATCCTTTTATACTCTGTGTGTATTTACTCTGTTGAGAGTGTTTGCTCGCTTACTTGACGCGACTCACACTTCTCTCACAAAAGAGCTGCGTCTTTTTAAAGATGCCTTCCTGTGGCTCGTGCCGCGCCCCGCTCAGCGATGGAGACCGGCACGTCATCTGTGTTTCCTGCCTGGGTGAGGATCACGCGGCTCTCGCGCTCGCTGACGGCGGATGCCCTCATTGCGAGCTTTTGCCTATGGTGACTCTGAGGACTCGCCTGGCATCATTCTCCGAGCCTTCACCGCAGCCCGCCGTGGTGCCGCGCCGCAAGAAGCGCCGCGCCCAGCGCGCTCCCGAGCTTTCTCCAGCCCGCCAAAGCTCGCCGGTTCGCCCGCCAGCTTCGCCGGCTTCGCTCGAGTCGCTCACTGACGGACAACGGCCGCCGCCTGCCACCGCGTCCATCCACGAGTTTGACGAACCCACCGAGGCGTGTTCTCTTCTGGCATCCGATAGCGAGGATTGGGCGAGCTCCGTGGACCTCCCCTCCGCTAGCGTTTCCCGCCAGACCACTGGTAAGAGAGCCGGCATTGAGACTGAGCTGATGCGTCTGCTCTCTCAGGCCGTGGAAAGCATCGGCCTCGATTGGGAAGCGCCCGCGCAACCGCCGCGCAACAGGCGAGCTCTGTGGACCTCCGCCTTCTGTCCGCGAGTCGTCAAGGAAACGGGCCAGCATCAAGACCGCGAGCCCTAAAACCGCGGCTAGCTTTCTTTACGTTATAAGAAATCTACCCCGCCCCCCATGGGCGTGCGTCACCGGCAAATGAGAAAAAAGTGTGTTTTTAGTCCCCGCCGAGGCCGGACTAATCTCCATTTCTTAAACATTTCTCAGCTCCTAGTTTGTGCGGCTGAAAATGTCATTATTGCAGCAATGAGCCTGTTGTATAACACGCACACCTGCATACAAACGCCGACACACACAAAACTGTGATGACGCTCTCTTATCTGCTTGCGCTAGTGTAGTTCTCCCTGTGGCCCAGTGGCGGAACCCGAAGCTTTCACGCGAGAGACCCGTGTTCGATCCCGGCTCTCGCAGCAGATAAAAATTTAGTCTCGCCGCGGCCAGACTTCCACCAAAAACTTTTCGCTCATTCAGTTCCAGAAAATGCGACTGTTCCAGTGTATTTTGCAGTAAACAAGCTGGTACCACGGCCCGCTTGCCTGCACATAAAGGCCGTTTCCACGGCGACCCAGAAAAATCATGTAATCATTGTATTTCTGGTTTTCCGGCCACAGCCGATGGTGTTATAAGTGTAATAAAATGCTCACAGCCCAGTGTTCATTTCTACACACAAACACAGCCCGCCACGGTACAGGGCTCGCACAAATGAAATCGACGCATGTCAATTGTGCATTAAATGTAGTAAATGTGCCCACAACCCAGTGCCCACAAACACTACCACGGTTTCTGTAAAACGAAACCAACACAAGTCTTCCTAGCCTCCTAGGAAATCGACGGTGTTTCAGTCTCGCCGTGGCCAGACTTCCACTGAAATTTTCGCTCGTTCAGTTCCAGAAAATGTGACTGTTCCAGTGTATTTTGCAGTAAGCAAGCCAGTACCATGCCCGCTTGCCTGCACACAAATGCTGTTCCCACGGCGACCCAGATAAATCACATAAATGGTGTATTTTCTGGTATTCCGGCCACAGCCGATGGTGTTATGAGTGTATTGAAAATGCCTACAACCCAGGGCTCATTTCTACACACAAACACAGCCCGCAAAAATGCAGGGCTCGCACAAACAAAATCACCTCATGTCGATTGTGCACTAAATGTAGTGAATGTGCCTACGTCTCAGTGCCCACAAACACTACACACCACATGTCCCACGGGTTCTGTGAAAACGAAACCAACACGCACTCAGTCAGCTCAGGCCGACGGTGTTTTTCAGTGCAGTAAATGTGCCCGCTGTCCTGCGCCCACATTCACTCACAGACATGTTAAGCCCCACGGGGCTCGCCCCGCTCTCTCTCCCTCAGCAAACTGCTATAAGGGTTTTGAGCGCGGCCAGGCTGCCCGCCGCGATCGGCGCGCCCCCCGCCTCACACACTGTAAACACAGTGTCTGCGTTACAGCACGCCGGAGCTCTCTTGCCGTCACTATGTCTCGGCCAGAGCCCAGATCTCATTCTACCCCTAGCTATTCACGCGAAAGTGTGGGCACAGCTTCCTGGGGTATCAGAATGGGTGCTGAACACTATAAATAGAGGCTATTCGCTACAGTTCGCTCGACGTCCCCGCCGTTATACGGCGCGCGTCGAGACGACGGTGGAAAACGAAGTATCTCATCTACTTCGAGCCGAGATAGCGAAACTACTGAGCAAAGGTGCTATAGAACCTTTATCTCAAGCTCAGAGCAAAGGGGGCCTACACAGCAGATATTTTCTGGTACCGAAAAAAGATGGAGGTCTCAGACCCATTTTAGATCTGCGACAGCTGAACAGAGCGCTTGTGAAGCGCCAGTTCAGAATGCTTACGACCAGGAAAATCCTTGCGCAAGTGCGCCACGGGGACTGGTTTATGTCAATAGATCTGAAAGACGCCTATTTCAAAATACAAATGGCGTCCTATCACAGGCGATTCTTGAGATTCGCTTTCGAGGGCCAGGCATATCAATACACAGTCCTGCCGTTCGGCCTGTCCCTAGCACCTCGTACATTTACGAAGTGCATGGACGCGGCGCTCGCACCCCTGAGACTTCAGGGCATGTGAGTCCTGAACTACTTGGACGATTGGCTGATTCTAGCTCGATCACGATCGGAGCTCATAGAACACAGGGCCGCATTACTCGAGCACCTCGAGGAGCTGGGCCTCACAGTCAATTGGGCGAAGAGCTCACTGTCTCCCAGTCAGAAAATTTCCTTTCTGGGAACCGTGTTGGACTCGCTGTCCATGACAGCACGCCTGTCACCAGAGCGCGGGCTAAATATTCAGCGCGGTGCGAAATCCTTCCGCCACGGCGCGATAGTTCCGCTCAAAAGGTTTCAGAAAATGCTGGGGCTGATGGCCTCAGCAGCCTCTGTACTCCAGTTGGGCTTGCTCCGCATGCGCCCACTGCAGATGTGGCTGAAAGCGCGGGTTCCACCCAGGGCATGGACAGCGGGTCTGTTTCGCCTCAGGGTCGACCTTCAGTGTGTTTCAGCTCTGGAACCTTGGAAAATAACCGACTGGTATCAGTCAGGTGTGAGTCTGGGGACCGCTTCGAGTGTGAAGGTGGTGTCTACGGACGCCTCCACCTCGGGGTGGGGAGCGCTGCTCGAGAGCAGACCGCTAGCTGGCCTGTGGTCAGAACGGGAAAAGCTCCTTCACATAAACTGCTCGGAGATGATAGCAGTCGACAAAGCGCTACGGCGTTTTTGTCCCCAGGTAACAGGCCACCACGTCTTGGTCCGGTCGGACAACATGTCAGTGGTGGCATACATAAATCGCCAGGGCGGCGTCAGGTCACGAAACCTTCACAGGCTGACGGAACGCCTCCTGGTCTGGGCTCAGCACAACCTGCTCTCACTGAGAGCAGCGCACGTGCCTGGTCACCTGAATGTGGGACCAGACAGACTGTCCAGGAACAATGTTCCAGCAGGGGAATGGTCGCTGCACCCGCAGATAGTCCAGCTGCTGTGGAAAACGTTCGGCAGAGCACAGGTGGACCTATTCGCGTCCCACGAAAACGCTCATTGTCCGGAGTTTTTCTCGAAAAGCAAGGACGCGCTGGCTCATGTTTGGCCCCGCTGCCCCCTATATGCTTTTCCTCCTATCTCGCTCCTGCCTCAGGTGTTGGAACGAATCAGGGAGAACGGATGCCCAGTGCTGCTCGTAGCTCCGCTCTGGACAAACCAGACGTGGTTCCCTGCCCTGATGCAGCTGACCAGCACTGCCCCATGGCCTGTACCATTGAGGAGAGACCTCCTCTCTCAGGCGGAGGGCTCGATTTGGCACCCTCGCCCGGAGTTGTGGTCCCTGCACGCATGGGCCATCAACGGGTACCCGCTAGCCTCCCAGAAGGAGTGTTAAACACGATCGCGCAGGCTAGAGCTCCGTCTACCAGGCGGCTCTACTCCTCGAAATGGTCTGTTTTCTCTGCCTGGTGTCAAGCCCAGAGCTTTTCACCTGTGGAATGCGGGGTTTCGGAAGTGCTTTCCTTCCTTCAAGAGCTACTGGATAAGGGCAGGACCCCATCCACGCTCAAAGTATATGTGGCGGCCATAGCAACGTTTGCAAAATCGGTGTCTGGCCAGTCGCTGGGGAAAAACGACTTAGTCGTGCGTTTCCTTAGGGGAGCTCGGAGGCTGAACCCTCCCAGGCCCCCTTCAGTCCCGACGTGGGACCTTTCCACGGTCCTGGAGGCCATGAAAGGCGCCCCGTTCGAGCCAATCCAGCTGGTGGACATGAAACACCTGTCGTTCAAAACAGTGTTTCTCATGGCTCTCGCTTCAGTGAAGCGCATAGGGGACTTACAGGCGCTTTCAGTAAGCGCGTCGTGTATGGAGTTTGGGCCTAATGACTCGAAGGTCATTCTCAAACCAAAGCACGGGTATGTCCCGAAATCCCTCAATACACCGTTCAGGGCCCAGGTAATTTCCCTGTCCGCCCTTCCGGTTCTCAGTGAGGAGGAGGATGCGAGTCTCCTTTGCCCCGTCAGGGCATTGAGAGCTTATGTGTCACGCTCGTCTGTTTTCAGACAGACGGAGCAGCTTTTTGTTTTGTGTGGCGGGCGTTCCAAGGGACTCGCCGCCTCAAAACAGAGCCTATCCAGATGGATAGTGGATGCCATTGCGCTCGCTTACTCTGCGAAGGGCCTACAGTGCCCCTTGGGTGTCAGAGCGCACTCCACGAGAGGCGTGGCCTCTTTGTGTGCGTGGTCGAGCGGGGTTTCCCTGCAAGATATCTGTACGGCCGCGGGCTGGGCCTCGCCGTCTACATTTATAAAATACTATAACCTGGAGGTACCCGCCTTACAAGCTAAGCTTTTGGCGGTCTAAAATTCAGTGCTATCTGCCCCGCTGTGCGGCCCAGATGCTGAGTTTACTGCAGCCCCATGAGTGTTGACACACGTATGGCCACCCAGATCAGGCTGAAAGCTTTTACCCTGGCTGCGCGTTTTATTGTCATATGATAGCCCCGCTGGGTGCTTTTTTATAGGGAATGACGCTTCCAGCCTCTCTTCCTCCACTCTATGTGAGTTTATGGTGATTATGCACTACATGAGCCCTGGGCTTCGGCCCCCGGGACTTTGGTGTTGGATCCCTGTACGCACGGCGTGTTGCATTGTGTTCCCCTAGCGTAAGCTATTACGCAGTACGAGAGATACTCTCGTAAGAGAACGTACTCGGTTACTAACGTAACCTCGGTTCTCTCTAGAGAGGGAACGAGTACTGCGTATCTTGCCGTGCTTGGAATACGCTCTGGTTCGCTTCAGCGATAAAAACCAGCTTGTACCAGCCTAACGAGCATATTTATAGGGCGAGACCACGCCCCTTCTGGCGGGACGTGACGATATGGGCGCGAATTGCCCCCATTGGTCATTACGTCACGCAGAGTCTCTCTCGATAGGCTGCTGCATTTGCTGCAGAGCAACCAATAGGCGCGCGAGCTGTTTCGCCTATGTCTGCTTGCTGCTGCAAAGCGTTTTACATTAATAAAAAATTAAGGATAATTTTTGGCTTCAATATCTCGTGGAAAAGAGTTTTTCCCCTAGCGTAAGCTATTACGCAGTACTCGTTCCCTCTCTAGAGAGAACCGAGGTTACGTTAGTAACCGAGTACGTTTTTCGCGCGGCCGCGCCTGAGACGCGCGTGTCATGCAGGCAGTCTGCAAGCTCTAATCTGTTAACATGGGAGCCGAAATAAAAACGGACACGCCACGCAGCTGAGACGCTTACGCCACGCAGCCAGTGTGTCATGGGCCTTAGGCTACCCGGTAAAAACTTGTTTTTAATTATTCAGTTTGGGTCAAAATGTTTATTATTATAAAAAAAAAACTAAAGTAAACTAGCCAGAAAATATTATATATAAACGTTATTTTAGTTTATGTAACACACAGACAGCTACATAGGCTGCACAACCCAAATCAAACCCGAGTGTGTGGTTTATTTGTGTTTTTTGTTTTTTAGTCTTTTTTTTTTGTTGCAGTCTTGTAAACATATCGAAAGTGACTGAAACTAATAGATTGGAGCCATTTTCTGGGTTGTTTTGTAGTTTAACATTTATATAGGAATGTTGTACACCTCCCCATTACAAACTTTCAAGACTATCAATGTTATAAATGACCAACTTCTAAAAACAAATGTATAGTTGTCTTTGTAAAGAATTGCTCGCTTATGTAGCTTTGGAGTCGCTGCTGTGACACTGTAAACGCTTCCAGTGTGAATACTCTCGCGCGTCTGCAGCTGCAGTGACAATGTTGACGCGCTGCTCAAGTGCCGCTCACGCTTGCGGTGTGAAACAGCCGTAAAGCTGCATCAAAAGGTAACTTTGCGCCTGCTGCCATGTTGGATCCATAGGTATAAACAAACTGCTTCGGTGTGTCGCATAGACGCCTCATCGTCTTGCTGCTCCTTCCCCGTTCTGTGATTGGTTCCCAAAATGAGGCGAAAATTTGATCCATGGTACCTAGCAGCGTGAATAAAATCGCTCTGCGGCAAGGTAGTATGGGGAAACCCAGGCTAGGTACTTAGTCCTTTTTTGTCTAAAAAAGCACACCTGTACACCTTCTAAGTGGAGACACAATACTTTCTCAATGTACCTGTTTCTTTAGCATGTCCAGCATGGTCTTGATGCTATGCAGGTTGTTCTCCAGTTGGCCTAAACGCAAGTCTGATTCACTGTCGTATCTTGTATTTAATACTATTTCATCTCCACGGTTTGCCTGGTCATTCATCATATCCAGGTCTGAGATTGCTGATACGGTGGGACTGGTGGGTTGGACTGTGTCAGGAAGGGAGTCTGTAATAATCACACACAACCGCAAATGCAAACACATGTTATTTACAGTATTTTTTTTCTATAATGCAGAAGCATAAATTCATCCTGAGTATTCATTAGCATCACAGAAACACTCAAAAAGGACCCCTAATATAATCCTATAAAATCTAAACCTGAATCTAATCCTCTAATCTTTATGGACCTGTATGACCTTTATTTGCAGCTCTGAAAGTTTCCTGTTGTGAGTGTTTTTTGAATGTGCATATGTAGTTCAGATGTTTAAATGTTTTTATTATTGTTTTCATGCCTGTTACATTGTCACAGAACCACGGACGCCTCTCATATGCCCTTGTGGAGAGTTCAGCAGTCTGCCAAAAACCCTGAAACAACAAGAAAAACACATACTGTCAGTGTCAGTTCTGTGAACATGAACACAATAGCAACCCATTGCAAAGTCATGACATAACATTGTAAAACAGATGAGCAATGACAACACACCAGAAAAATCACCACTAAAGAATGCTTTAACTGTAACACAGCTGTGAAAATCATTTAACATTAATACAATGACAGCACAGTTACTGTAGCATTAACCATAATCAAACTGTAGATTATAATATTACATTATTCTAATGTTTAAGCCAAAGGGTCAGTGTTCGGCTGGTTAAACGGATCTTACATTAAAAAAGGCCATTTATCTTTATCTGATCAAATTTGTTGCAAGCAACACATAAATATTAATACTATATTATAGCAGATGTTTTGCCAGTGGCCTATTCTTTTTTGAGGGCTTCTAAATGTCAATAGTCCTGCACCACTTTTATTGAGAAGAATGGGAATGCAAATGAATCGCTTTCTCCAGGTCATATAGATCTACTTGGTGTCGCCTGATACTTGAAAAAGATTCAGAAAATTGAGGAAACCCTGAAATATTTGTTATCGTGGAAAAATGTTACTGCCCTCACAGACAACTAAATGCTAAATGCTCTCAAGTTTCATCTGAGAGCAACATGTTTTTTAAAGCAAAAGTTTGGAATAATAACAATTGTTTAATGTTTTTTAAATAAATATGTTAAAAAAAACTGCGTTTATTTGATAGAAAAATACAGAAATATTGTGAAATATTATTACAATTTTAAACAGCTGATTTCAACTTAAATATTTTTAAAAATGTAATTTATTCCTGTGATGCAAAGCTGAATTCTTGAAGTCTTCAGGGTCACATAATCCTTAAAGAAACAATTCTAATATGCTGATTTGTCTCTCAATTATTAATAAATCCTCTTATTATCAATTTAGAAAAATATTTATGATAGCCCCCAAAATATTTGGATATGTAGGGGACACTTAAAAAAATAAATGAATGCCTTTGCATTAGATAATAAAATAGTAAACTAAGTGGCATTAGTGGCAAGCAGACATCTGAAGAGAAATGATAAAACATATATTGATATAATTTAGACAAAAAGAATTTGGACACATTGTGGTTGTGAAATGTCATTGTAACATGTCCATTAATGTGCTGAACTACACCTGTGGTTATTCTGTTAAAACACCTGTGTGAATCTGATGAGAACTGACTTCATACGTTCACCAAAATTCACCTTGGGACCAGTTAGAAGAAAGTTTCATATTTTTAGCTTCACATAAGTCTCCAAACTAGTGCTGTGAAATCAGTTGACCGCGATTAATCACATTTAACATAAAAGTTTGTAAATATGTATATATACACAAATTTATCAAACCACCACCCAATGTGAGGTTTGTGCCACAGCTGCCCTAAACTAACAATATTGGTGATTACCAAAATTAGTTTTGATGTTTCTATAATGGTTAATCCACCAGTATGTGTAAGCTCTTTAGTCACAGTTGGCCAAGTCAAAGTCCAGACTTGAATCCTATTTAACAAATTTGGGATTTAGTGGATTCAAATATAGATTTTACAAAAGCTAGTCTCTGGGAACAACAAGAAACTATTTGGAAGTCAATAACAACAGAGACTATGGAAAAGTACTGTACATAAAAACAATGCCAGCAAGAATGCAAGCTGTTATCGAGGCCAAAGAACAGCATACAAAATATTACGGTTTTTAGTTATTATGTGTGAATAAAGACTATTTAGTTGTTTCAGTTTGTTATTTGCCTAACAAATGACAATAAATTGTTTAGTTTTAAACAAGTTTTTGGACGCATTCCTAAAATATTTCTGTTTTCTCTTTTTTATGACAGGTGGTCTAAAAAATGTGTTAAGCACTGTATATACATATGTGTATATATATATATATATATATACTGACTGTATTGTAAATATATATATTTACAAACGTTTTTGTTAGATCCGATTAATCGCAATTAATCGATTTGACAGACCAACCACTTTTTTAGGGAACATACTGTAAGTGTTTGTGTCAATAAACTCACGCTGAACTTGCTGGCCTTATTTCCTGCAGTGCTGGAGAACGTGACCTTCAGATCGTGGGGGAAGTCTAGAGTCAGGATTCGTCCACCTTCTTTCTGTTTGAGCACCAAGGCCTCCTCGCATTCCACAAACAGCACCACCTGTCTGGGCTCCACACTCAGAGCCATCCTCACCCAACCAACTGTGAAGGGACTCCCGCCTGGCAGCTTGATCACCTCTGGCCGTAGGACGTCCGCTGACCTGACCTCCAGCTGCAGCCAGTCTGCTCGGGTGTTGGAGACCAGCTCCAGCAGGGGGCGTCCGTCATGCTGCTGCTGGGCAGGGGAGGTGAGGGAGATGAGAGTGGCCTCCGAGCCTCTGGTTTGCCGACCCACCAGGTGGAAACCCAGGACGCCCTGTGAAGTGCTAAAGAGGTAGTCGGAAAAGTCCTGGGGTAGCGTGAGATGAGGCGTGCGGGAACGGAAACGCCAGGCTGGCATCTCTGGGTCACGACCTTTGGCCTTAGACGCCACCCGGTGAGAGTGAGTGACGTTTAGAGCCTTCAAGAGGTTGATTACTAATGGAGGAAAATAATGACATGAAGAATGGCATCAGCATTATGATGACATTAAAAAGCCACATGCTTCATGACTAGTAATCATTCAGAACCATGGAATATCAAGGTACCATGGTATTACTACAGTATATCATAGAGTACCACCATACCTACATAGTACTTTTCGTAAGGGTGTTCTTGTTCAGTCCTGACCGATTAAAATATCTCATTTGTTTAATTTACTACCAGTCAAAAAAAATTAATAATTTTTTAAGATTAATAAGATTTGTTTAATGTTTTTTTTTAAATAAGTCTTTTATGCTTACCAAGGCTGCATTTGTTTGATTAAAAATACAGTAAAAACAGTGATATTGTAAAATATTATTTAAATTAAAATAACTGTTTTCCATTTTAATATATTTTAAAATGTAATTCTTTTCTGTGATGACAGATGAATTTTTAGCAGTCTTCAGTGTCACATGATCCTTCAGAAATTATTCTTGTATGCTAATAAATATTATAAGGCAACCATTCTAATAAATTACATTTTAAAATATAATTACTGTTTTTAAAAGTAAAGTCTTGATGAGCATCAGAGAGAAAAATCGAAACTATCCCACATTTTTAAATCGCAGTGTATCGGCATCATACAGATGAAACAGTAGAATATGAAAAGATTTATAACAGTTTATAAGTATGTAAATAAATAGTGAGATGTATTTTGCTGATTTTATTGCTTTTCTCACGACAAATTTAGCTTAACTGGAAAAACTCCCATCCCCCATCACACTCTAGGTGGATTAAAGACGCCTTGTATTTTATCAAACTAGAAAAAATCTGATTTTCTCTTCACCGACCCAGTACATGATTCTCTAAAATCCTTCTTAGTATACGTACAAACTCATCAATCTCTTAATTTGTCTGATTAACCCTTTTCATTCAACTAGTATTTTTCGTTTTACATTGATATTAGAATTCAGTTTTAAGTGCACTACTGTTTTGTCTGTCTTACTTCTCAGTTTTCCATTGTTAGCTGCTGATGAGAATGTATTTATATCTATTTACTACTTCCATTTTTACTTTTTGTCATGTCTTTTATTTTATTTAATTTTTTTGTGGTGTTGTTGTTTTGTGTTATTATCATTATTATTACCTATTTATACCTGTTTATTTATTTGTTTATTAACTTATTTTCGTTGCACCCTGAATGTATCATAAAAATTATAAATAAACCATAAAAAAAAATAGTGAGATGTAGGGGAAAAAACCCTGCGGAGCAATGATGGCAAGTGAGGAAAATGCTCTTAATGACTTCCTTTTCCTTGTCAGATCTTTACTGTTCCAAACTTCCCTGAGGACAAAGCAGCTCTACACACACACGCGCGCGCACGCACGCACACACGTACGCACACACCATCTCAATCTGTATCTCAGGTATTTCTGTATGAAATCAGACTGAAAAGATAAGAGACATGAACTTAAAAAGCCAGACAGAAACAGAGAGACAAGGAAGAAGGCAGATTATGTGAAGTGGTGAGGGTCTTTTGAAAAAAAAAAAAAAAAAAAATTTCTCAGAAGGCAAGCAGAAACATACCTGCACTGGGCAGAAATCACAAACCGTCAGATATAGAGGCTAACAGACAGCGATAACAGTCAACAGAGAGGGAAGTGCTTGAGTTTGTTTTTAGAATGGTTTGAGAAAAACATGTCCGGCTGAAGATAGCTAAATCTAAAATGAGAATCAAAATCCATTTTGGGACATTCTCAAAATAGCTTTTATCCTATTGCAAAATGTTTTCATTTAGGTCTACACTGATAAAAAAATGATTTTGTGGTGAAGTAAACACTACCGAAAAAAACAATGTAATTTATATGAAAAAGTTAGTTCAGACAAGAATTTAAAAAACAAAGTAAATTCTATATTAGTACTCAATTCAAGCGTGTAGAAATGAAAGGGTAAAACAACGTTATTAAATTAAGTAAAATTACTCAACTTTTCTGATACTGGTGTCCCCATCATGCACTGGGCCTTGAATAATTAATAAGGCTGATTTTTCACTGTTTTCCAGCTGTATTTACTGTTTCATCATTGCTTTTGTTGTTAGGGTTTGTAACTTGCCATTTTGTGACATTTGGAGTTCATTTTCCACTCAAAATGACACATTCAAACACAAAAACGGTCCATCAAATGTTACCGTCATTGTGTATTGTCTACCAAGTATTGAGGTCTCTGCGTTCACATATAGTATCTCTTAATATGTAGAATATCTATTGTATTGATTACTTTGATGTTTTTAAGTGAAGCATTTACTTTAAAAGTGTGGTTTAATAGGTTCAATGTTATATTTTTTAAGTGAAATTTTTTGCAAAGGAAACTTCAACTAAATAGATCTTACTCAACCTTTTACTAGCCAAGTTAAAATGACTTATTTCCTTTGTTACTTTCACTTAACTTAGTTAATAGAGTTTATTTAATTTCATATGTGACATTTACTTTAAAATATGCGTGTGAAATCTACTTAAAAATATTCGTCCAAAAACTTGCCAAAGTAAAATTAAGTAAATTTTACTTATTGTTTTTTTCAGTGTAGGGTTAGTCTGTAATAATTATAAAGTTAACAATTAAGAAATTTTGCAACTTTTTAAGTTATTGTTCTAATGCAAAACATATTAGCAGTCAATAGTATAGCTATAGTAGGGAAAACAGTCAATTTGGAGATGTTCCCACATTTTCAAAAAGATACAAAATAATGTCTTTATTCACTTATTCAACATGGATGTTTTAGTTATGAATTTATGCATAGGCTATCTTTAACAGTCATTTTTATAAATGTTTATATAGGTGATCCAACACCTGTTAATGCATCACATTTATCTTTCCTGTTTTTCACTATAATATTTTTTTTATAATAACTTTTATTAAACTTTTCTGCAGTTCACTTAAACAGTCCTGTGGGGACAGGTAATTTATTTTAAGTATAAATATTCCATGTAGTCTAGATTAACCTCACAAAGGTCATAACACTGCAAATATAATAATTATTATATTGTCTGTCTGTAGGCATGTCCTGCACTGGATTAAAGCGTGGACATGTCAATAGAAAGACACAACTCACTCATCCATCACTGGTTCCTCAACTACAGCGCATCAGTGATTCAATACAGCTGCGGCACAGATCGATGAAACAATGTATCATGTGTTTGATTGACAGCTGCTCTCACCGGTATTAGCGTCCTGATGAGTTTGAACACAGTCACAAACATTCCAGAGAAAAAACAAAGTCCAGACAAGATCTCCAACTACAGACTTCAGCCCCATTCTCACCAGTCAGATCAGTTTAGTTCTCACAAAGTCGCCAGGAAGAAAAAAAATACCGTTTTCCTTACTCAAGAGTAGAAAAAATGATTATAACTATCTAAATATATTACACATTTCCCCCCCAAAAATATATAGGCTATATCTAAATATATATGAGGCGAGATGTCGGATGAAGAGCTTGAAGAGTCCTCTGGTATATGGTCTCGTATGACAGCGACCCTCAGATTTGAAACATCTGGACTTGTTTTCGGCTGTTTAGCTGGGGGGTTTAGCTGCTTTCCTGTCGCTTCCAAACAAAACAATGCAAAGCTTCGTTGTTTTCCCTCCTCCGCGATTGAAATAAAGGCTGTAAATGTGACAGCCGCTGTAGACTCTGCTCCTCTAACCCTGATCCTCCTCCTCTGCAGCCAATGGACAAAATCTGCAGACTTTCATTTGAACATTTCCCGGATTTCCGGACTGCTCGAGCGCTTGAAGTCCTCACAAAGCAGTTTCATTAACACATAACACATAATGCACAATAATCAATTATACAAACATTATGCTTAACAGATCGCGTGCATTCAAAAATGAGCAAATATGAATTATGTAAATATACTAAATCATAAAGGCAATAATAAATCAATATATGGGGTTTTATGAATTTGAACTAATAAATTAATAAGACTCTATACCCTTACACTGGCTGTATAGTGGTCATAACGGACAAAAAGTACTATTATAGTACATTGTAAGAATTTATATAGCCGCCCTAAACTAACACATTTTTTTTCTTCTAGTGAAATCTTGAATGTATAGGCTATGAGTTGATTGGTCCGTTACTTACACTTTTTTTTTATCTTTCCCATCCTCAATTTAACCTTCAATTAAAAAAAAAAAAAAAAAACATGGAGACTTAGGTGTTTGTGTGTGTAAATCTGAATTAAGGCTGGGATACACTGCACGACTTTTGCTCAGATTTTAAAAGTCGTGTAGTATAGCCTATTCCACCTTTAGTTTCATCATGTGTAAAAGAACACTCAGATGACCTTTGTTTCTGATTTCTTATTGGTTAAAGCGAGGACACTATTTCAGCCTCCTAATCTCTATCTGTCTTAATTACAGTGTGCTTCCTAATCAACTCTATTAGTGTGTATGTGTGTGTGTGTGCTGTGCTCCTCTGTCAGGGTTTGTTAAAGCATATAAAGTACACTAGGACGTGACAGGAATAGCCCAGATTACCACACAAGACACATGCTGTTACACTTTACCATCAGGATCATCAGGAGAAAACATCTCATAACATTTTTGCTTTGAATGTGACATACATAAACTAAAATCAATCAATCAATCAATCAATCAATCTATCTATCTATCTATCTATCTATCTATCTATCTATCTATCTATCTATCTATCTATCTATCTATCTATCTATCTATCTATCTATCTATCTATCTATCTATCTATCTATCTATCTATCTATCTATCTATCTATCTATCTATCTATCTATCTATCTATCTATCTATCTATCTATCTATCTATCTATCTGTCTGTCTGTCTGCCTGCCTGCCTACCTACCTACCTACCTAGATAAACAATTAAAAGTCAGAGAAGTTTTGTTTTCCAAATTATAAGCATAACAAATTGAGGAAAAGTTTAATTGAAAAATGAAGATGAATTTCAAATGTGTTTGATTATTTGATAAGAGAGAAAAAAAATAGTGCAGCAAAACAAATTATATAAAAAAAAAAAAAAAAAATCTAAATCTTCTTGGTTTCTGTTAATTTCCAGATTTTGTATCCACAGTTTTCAGTGTGATCTCAGACTTTTGTAGCCCACTGAATTTGTTTGATTATATACACTATCTCTATTGGTTATGATGTGGTTTTGCTCAGAGGTTATTTGCCCTCTTAGAATACTGTTATTTCATTGGCCAGGAGAGAAGCGTTGCTATTGGTTAGACCTATGATGATGGTCTAACGACCTAGCTGTGGCATTTGACTTGACCTCTTACCTTGGCGTTGGCTCTGATCCAGTGAGTTTGAAGACTAAACCTCAGACTTATCCACTGTTCTCCAACTGCTCCAAACACAGACATGAGGTGGACTCTTACATGCAAGTAACACACAAACAAAACTCGAACTCTCTTTTATACACTCATATCCAAATAAAGGATGGTAATAACGTAACTTTGGAGATAATATCTGGACATCTGGAGCTGAAGAACAGTTAGATGGGACAGGTAGGTCAACATGCTATCTTTTCTTATTCTCTAATAGGCTACTACAATACTAAAACAGCCCTGAAGTCTATTTTTGGCTTGTCTTTTCTTCTGTATAAGAGAGAGAGATAGATGCTTCATCAACTTGTGTAATAGTCTTGTATAACTTGAGGCAAACCAAACCTCTTTAGATGATCTGTCTTGTTTCTCAGTGGGCATGTTTACCGCTCGTATCATAGCATGATTGTTTGTCTTCACATTAACAAAATGGTGGAGATAGACTACTTCGTCGAACTCTAATGATGATGATGATGATGATGAAATAACCTTATTGTCAGAGAAAGTCCGAATTTTTTCTTGCGTGACAGTATTCATTCACAATTATTACTTATAAATCCTCAATCCCTAACCATCCACAATACTATACGGTCACATAAAACAAAATACAAAATTCCACAATGGACATTACAGAATTACAATAATAATAATAATAGTAATAAATATAATGAACATATGACTAAATTGATTTAACTTTTAATGATCTTTTGTTGCTAAAAACAAGTAAAGTTACAAAGTAAGTCAAATGCTGGAATATAAATTTGAGGAGTTAATGTATTCATTCATATCTATTTATTTCAAAGCTAATAAAGAATCAATATAGTTGTTAAATAGTAGCAAATGTTTTCATAATAATAATAATGAATCTATTTAAAATAATATAAACATTAAAAAAATCTTCTACCAAAAGGATATTGTACTACATATTAAAATGTAAGTATTCAACTTTACTTGTTTGGAACATTGTATTGAACAATGTACAGCATAATTAAATGTGTTCTTGATTACTTGAATGATAATTGTTTAACACAGCTTGAATACGTGTGTAAGCAAGAGTGTGTTTCCACGTAAGAAGGCTTAACTGTCTGCTGAAAACCTCCTTAGGAGATTTATAAGTCTTAAACAAGAGCAGGGCTGTTTGCTGAAAGTCTTTATTAGGTCATACATTTACAGGTCATGTTACTCCATGCTGGATTTCCTAAACATGAAAGCAATAATACATTTCCAGCCTTTTTAGCTACATTCAACCAGCATCTGTTTCCCTTGAGCTAAATTAGCCAATTTATAATGAGCTGTATTATGATGGTATAGTAATGTACTAATACAAACAATGGCATGACAATTAATTGTTGAGCTTTCAGTAATGTTCTACACTTTAACAGACATTTTTAACATAATTGTTTTTTTTATCCCTGCAGTGAGAAATGTTTTTGAGGTTGATCTTCAGTCAACAGCCACTGTGGAAGATTCTAATATTCTGCTACCTTTATTCTGTGGTCAGCCGGCATTCTGTAATTGGTATAAACACAAACAGAGACAAATCACATGGAAAAACTCTCTCTCTCTCTCTCTCTCTCTCTCTCTCTCTCTCTCTCTCTCTCTCTCTCTCTCTCTCTCTCTCTCTCTCTCTCTCTCTCTCTCTCTCTCTCTCTCTCTCTCTCTCTCTCTCTCTCAACCGACTTCACATGCAACAACATGCTAAATATTGACTACAGCAGGCGGACACAAGGAATTTTGACTGTTTGAGCAGAGAAATAGGATGGAATTTTAATCTGTGTGCCATGAAAAATTAAGAACAACTCACTGGCCAATCCAGTCAGGATAATCCGTCAGTGCTGATCAACAGGCTTGTTGTAATCCATCAAACTATTCTAAGAATTGTCAGAAGTTTTAACTTAATATTTTGTAATATTATTGAGCTGACATGAGAACAAACCTTGAACTGAATTGAGTTGGATGATGACATCGCTGTTTTCTGAAGGTGCTATATAGCTGATTCGACCTCATAATTGACGAATTTCGACAGTTATTGAACTGAATTTAATCAACACTGAACTGACTTCCTCTGAATAATGACTCGATTGTCTTTTTTTAGGCTAATTTACAGCGGAATTGAATTCTGTTTGCATCATTGATCATTATTTTCCTGTTTAGCACTGTAAAGCTGCTTTGAAACAATCTGTATTTTAGTAAGTGCTATAATTAAAGGCTACTTGACCTGACTAGAAGTTGACAAACTAATTTACTTATTTACTATTAATTTACTATCACCCAGACATGAAAAACAAGCAAAATTTTACATTAGAGCAGACAGCAATTAGAAATATAAGGAAAATGTTGTTCAAATCAATGTTATGTGTTTCTTTTTTGTCAGCCAGTGAATGTGACGGTGGTCATGACGTGTTTGCCACAGTCAAAGAGAACAGCCTGATGGGAACATTTATTGCCAATCTTGGATTCACTGCACACCCATCAGCCAATCACATGCACTTAAAGGTTTCTGGAAAAGATGCTGGTTGGTTTTATCTGGAGGGAAGAACTGTCAGACTGAACTCGACGTCAACTAGAATTATTGACCGTGAGGTAACATGAAAAAAACGATCACACTATCATCTTCTGTCTTGTTTAAAAAATGTCATCTGACTATGATGATATTACAGATACACGGCTCCGTTTTAACAGCAACTGTAAGGTGTTACAAACATAAAACCCTACAGGTAAGTTCAATTATCTGTGACATACAGAAGCATCCTCTTAAAAAATTGGATTTAGCTATATAATTTACACATCAAATAAAAGTCAAATGTTGTTATCAGGCTGAACACAGGATCATGGTAGAGGTTCTGGACGAGAATGACAACAAACCTGAATTCCTGCAAAGCTCCATACAAACTCTGCAGCTCAGCGAGGTAAAAGACACAAAAATAACCAAAACAACACATGTTTTCTTTCATGCGTTGACATACACTACCCCTCAAAAGTTTGGGCTCAGTAAGATTTATTTTTTTATAATTCAGCAAGAATGCATTTAATTGATCAAAAGAGACAGTAAAGAATTTTAAATGTTACAAAAGTTATTTTGAACTTTCTATTCATCAAAGAATCCTGACAAAAAGTATCACAGTTTCCACAAAAATATTATTAAAATTATATTAAGCATTTTCAACATTGATAATAATAATAGCAAATCAGGATGATTTCTAACGGATCATGTGACACTGAAGACTGGAGTAATGGCTGATGAAAATTCGCCTTTCCCATCACAGGAATACATTGCATTTTAAAATAAATTCAAATAGAATTTTCTTTTTCTTTTTTAATTGTAATAATATTTCACTTTATTATGCTTTTGCTGTATTTCTAATCAATACAATGCAGCCTTGGTGAGCATAAGAGACTTCTTTCTTCTTACCGAGCCCAAACTTTTGTCTATATATTTTGTATATGTGTATATATATATATATACACTCCATTCGTGAGATCTTCTTGTTTGATGTGTGTATGTTCAGTTGACAGCGGTGAACTCTGTAGCGTTTACAGTCCAGGCTACAGATGCTGATGGAGACACGCTCACATACATCATTGATGAAACATCAGTAGGTGAACCAAACTCCTCTTCAGATCTACAAACCCACAGTAGAAATCTTCTGCTAGTCCTATACTTTAGTCTCATCTGACTTAAATTTGGTTGGTGATGATGAATCAAATTGGCTACTTGATAATCATATGTGGACATTTGATCATATATTTCCAGCCAGATGCCCTGTATTTTCGAGTGGACTTGCCCAACAGTGGCAAAGTGATTCTCAACAAGTCATTGGACTACGAGATCAAAACTCAGCTCCGACTGACTATTTCTGCAGTGGTAAAGTACACACAGAAAATACTTGTTTGGTAATGATAAAAAATATGGGTGAAAAATAACATTTACTCATATGTTCATGTGGCTTTAGGAGACTAACACAAATGAGCACTACAACACAACAGCAACAGTAATCATCAATGTGACAGATGGGGACGACCAATACCCACAATTCCAGCCTTGCACTCTTCTCTCAGCCAATCACAGCAAACGCATATGTGCCAACCCCCTGTACACCGCCAATATCACAGAGAACGAGCAGGTATTCCCTGTGAATGTATAAAACAAACAATAAATTTTTTTTTCTATAAACATGAGGTATATTAATTTGACAATTTTTAGCTACAATACCAAACAATCTCAATGTCTGAACTATAACCTATTACAATTCAAATGTTTGAGTTTTTTTTAAGTCTATTATCATGCTCAACAAGTATGCAATAATTTGATCACAGAAATAAAAAAAAAATATATATATATTGTTTTGTGATGCAATACTGAATTTTCAGCATCATTACTCCAGTCTTCAGTGTCACATGATCCTTCAGAAATCATTCTAATATGCTGATTTGCTGCTCAAGAAACATTTCTTATTATTATCAATGTTGACAACAGTTGTGCTACCTAATCTTTTTGTGAAAACCTAATACATTATTTCAGGATTTTTCGATGAGTATAAAGCTAAAAAGAACAGCATTTATATTGCAAATAATTTGTTTGTTAATGTAAAGGTCTTTACTTTCACTGTTGATCAGTTTAAACCTAAAAAAAAAAGTGTACATGTATGTGATTCCTTCTATCGTCTGATTATTTGTCACTCAGGACATTGTCTTGGATTTCTATCCTGGTCCGATTCAAGCTTTGGATGGCGATAAGGGTCTCAGAACACCAGTAAAGTACTCCATCCTGTCAGGTGATTATCCTCTGCCATTGAACCTATCTAAACTAAACCAAAATATATTTTTTATTTTATATATATATATATCTGTGTGTGTGTGCTTTAATACAGGGGCAGATAAGGGCAGATTTGTCATTGACAGTAGTTCTGGAGAAGTGAAGTTAACCAGACGCGTGGAGAACAGACTGCTGATCCCGACACTGAGACTGCGTGTTATGGTGCGTCTGAGAGTAAAGAATACAATTTTTAAAAAGTTATATCATTTGTTTTAGTATATTTAAAAATAATATATGATTTATCTTTGAATATATATATATATATTTTATTTATTTATTTATATATATATACTGTATATATATATATATATTATATATATATTTTTTAAGAAGTGTTGTTTTCCTTATTGCATTTTGAAAGCATTGCGATGTTTCTGCTCAGGCAGCTCAGACGGATGACCCTCTGAAGTATGCAGTAGCCACGGTTCTGGTGAGGGTTCTTGCAGGAAACAAGTTTCCGCCCCAGTTCAACCGTTCAGCGTACCGTGGCTTTATCAGTGAGAGCACAAGTCCTGCCTCGCTTGTCATGACGTACGGCAACAAATTACTTATCCTGGAGGTCACGGATAAAGACTTCTCCGATGTACGTGACTCAACAAGATCACAACACTTACAAGACCACATACAATCCTTAAAACCACACAGCTGTAACACCCCAAAGTCAACATCCAATTTCAACATCACAAAGGCCCTGGTTTGACATTCATTGCATGAAATATGGGTTCATGTTCCTGTTTAAGCCTAAGAAACTGAGTTTGCTTTATGTTTGTGGGTTAAAGGGCTTCAATCCCAGACTGCAGTATTCTCTAAACTCTCAACACAACAGCTCTCGGCTTTTTTACATTACACAAGAGGGACTGCTCATTGCTAAAACCAACCGACTACACCCCAGCCACAAATACTTCCTAGAGGTATGACATCTACAGTAGACTACATTCATAAGCAAAATCTGAACAGCATTCTACTACTTCTTATTCTAGAAAATGACAATTGGCAACTGTGTTGCAGGTCCTAGCCACTGACCTGGAATCAGGAGACTCTGTTAAAGCTGCATTACATGTGGAAGTTCTTCAGAAAGGCCAACCAGGTACTTGAAAATCTTCTAGAAAACTCTGGTTCCCTTTCAGTTGCTCACGATCGTCGTAGTCGACGTGTCGACTGATTGGGATCACGCTTAGAGAGCCTGTCATCTTCAAGTACTATTAAAACGAGCCAATGTAATTGGCGTGCGTGAAATGCATTACACACTCCGCCCCCGTGGCGCGGGTATAAATACGGAAGTGGATGCACGCACTAGCTGTCTTTCGCTTCAGAGCCGATTGTTTGATGTCTCTGAAGAGTGCTGTTGTTTACAACGAGCGAGTGTGTCGGTGTTCTTCTGGAAAACTCTCCCAGTGCTGGTGGTTTCTACAGCGCGAGTGCAGCGGTGATCGCAAGCTTTGAGCTCTCACTACTGTTTTAACAGCAACAAATTTCTTAAGGTTTGTGTGTTGACGGCTGGTTAGAGGGCAGAAAAGTGAGTGCTTCACTGTTTCAGTTCACTGTTCAGTGTTGCCGCGGTCATTCCCCTGTGTGCTCCGGCACTGGTGATGGGTCCTATTTCCTGAAAGAGCAACACGGGTGACTCGGCCGCCAACGAGCCTCACGACAGCTATGGCCAGGGAGAGTGGAGACTCCAATCCCCTGACGGTCCAGCTGGGCAGGGACCACTTCGGGGCCACACAGTTACATCTGTTGCCCCTCCGGACTCGCCCCTCTGCCAGTTGTGTTTCTGTCTGAGCGGACATCCCTTGGATAGACACTGGCTCTCAGCTGACCCCGGGGCCCCGCAGAAACGCGTTCCCCAGTGAGCCTTCTAAGAAAGCGGCTATGCGATTCATTATCGCTTGGCGCTGCTCAAGTTCAGTGATGTTCATCACACTCAGGTGTTGAGCAGAAATGCTCCTGAAGCTCAGTGAATTTCATCACACTCAGGTGTTGAGCAGAAATGCTCCTGAAGCTTAGTGAATTATCACATCTAGTGTTGAGCAGTGCTCCTGTCTTGTGCGTGCATGTCGCTTGCACCTACTGTGCTAAGTCAGGAGTGGAACAGGTCTTGATAGTTGCCCCTTTTTGGCCCAACCAGATCTAGTTCCCTCGACAGCCTTCCTGACTTCCCCTGAATACATTTCAGGGACGGGGCATGATGGCACCCGCGTTCAAAGAACTGGACGGGGAGGTTCAGGTCGCTATCACAAGGATATGAGGTAGTGACCATCACTTCTGCAAGCACCCCCTTAAGATAAGGCATTTGTGCTTCGCTAGTTAGAAGTGGAACCTATTAGTTGATTGAGTCTTCTCTCCGTGAGGAGATCCTGAGAGCGTTCGGTCATTTCAGAGCTCTCTTTCCTGCAAGTTGGGTTGGAGTAGGCTGTTCCTTCACCCTCAATATGATACAAACATCATATGCAGAAGAATGGGAAGCACGTCCTGATCGTCAGGTTCTTGAGGGAGCAAGGGTCATCCCTGCGCCCCTCTTTATCCTCTTGGGCCCATCTCTGGTGCTACTGCAATACAGAGACCGCCCCTGAGCCACTGCAGACAGTGAGTTAAAAATTCTGTTTTTAAACAGTTCTCCTGCTCGCATGGTCTCTCCTAGAGGGTAGGGACTTGCTCGCTTTCAGTCAACAACTTGTGCCTAGA
Organism: Rhinichthys klamathensis goyatoka; assembly: GCF_029890125.1. Taxonomy (NCBI): domain Eukaryota; kingdom Metazoa; phylum Chordata; class Actinopteri; order Cypriniformes; family Leuciscidae; genus Rhinichthys; species Rhinichthys klamathensis. Next base: position 608,123 of record NW_026606932.1, read on the forward strand.
ATTCAGGCCGGCTATCTCTCACGAGCTGAGACCCCGGCCTGGATATGTGCCCAAGGTTCCTACCTCTCCCTTAAACTGGGACCAGGTGGTGAGCCTGCAAGCGCTGCCTGGAGGAGGCAGACCCAGCCCTGGCTTTCTCTGGCCGTCCGCTTCATTGCGATTTTACGTGCACAGAACGCAAGCCTTAGGACCTCAGACCAGCTTTTATCTGTTAAGGAAATCAGCAGAGAGGGAAGGCTGTTTCCAAGCGAGGTTGGCCCACTGAAAGTGGCTGCCTTCATCTTGGTGAATTTCCTGAGATGCACATGTCCACTTAGGTGGGGAGCTCCTTTTAAATGAGTGTGTGCTCCCGCTTAGGCATTGACACAGAGTGCTTCGCTGACAGATATTCTAGAGTTGAGGGCGGGGCGACACCTTAGTCGAACCGCTGCTTCCTGTGGGCTCCCTTCACATGAAGCCAGTTTCACTGTAAGCCCGGTTCGTTGTGTCGGCTTGCTGCGCCATTCCCCCCCTATGGACTGGATACGTGCGCAATTCTTGCTCCAGTTCAGTTCCCCTTTTTAGCCGAACCCTGTCGAGTTCCTCCATACCCTTCGGCAACGGACATGGTGGAACGTCCGAAGCCAGGCCTATCACTCGTATGCACTGGTGGAACCTGTGTTAGGCTGGGTCCATATGCTGTGATCCCTATGGCGATCCCATATGTGTATTCTTCCACGGTACGGCTCCCTGCGGCGAGCCCGTGTCTTCCCTTGGCAGAGCCTGCTCTGCCGTCACTGTTCGGTTGAGTCTCCCCCCTATCATAGGCTGGAGCCACCCCAGTGACATTCCATATGTTGTACTGCCCGGTCATCCGCCCAGTTCATATGTGTATTCTCCACATGTTACCTCCCTTCGGGCAGGATGTGGCTTCCGCAGCGTCCCTTCCTTCCATGTTCAGGGAACGCTTTCCCAGTGGTCCTGTAGGAACAGCAGTGACTTCCCTGGCCTAAGCCCTGTCCCTTCCCCGCCTTAATTGCGGGGGGATCTGGAGGCTTTTGTCTAGGCACTGGAAGGTGGCAGCACTAGATGGCGTTTTAATTGGGATTCCAATCAGTCGACTACGTCGAACGTGAGCGACTGAAAGGGAACGTCTCGGTTACGTATGTAACCCTCGTTACCTGAAGAAGGGAACGGAGACGTAGTCCCGTCGCCACTATTGCTGGACCCCCGCTGACTCCGAGTTACCCTCGGCTCCGAAGCGAAAAACAACTAGTGCGTGCATCCACTTCCGTATTTATACCCGCGCCGCGGGTCCGGAGTGTGTAATGCATTTCACGCACACCAATTACATTGGCTCGTTTTAATAGTACTCGAAGATGACAGGCTCTCTAAGCGTGATCCCAATCAGTCGACTACGTCTCCGTTCCCTCCTTCAAGGAACGAGGGTTACATACGTAACCGAGACGATTCTTATCTTAATCGGGAATATACACATATATGAAATAAAGATCCTTAGGCATACATACATTGTGAGCAAACTAAAAGTGGGTGTGGTTTGTCTGTGCAAAACTTGCAACAACATAAAATAATAAATAATAAACAGTAAATGCATTATATAAGTTCCACAGGGTCCTTTGGGGGCAGGGCACCTGTATAGCAGTGAGACAGTGGGCAGGGCAGAGGGCGTGGCAGGGGTGTGTCTGATCCTGCTGGCCATTGCCTTATTTACACTGGTGCGCTGCATTCGGATGAGCAGAGAGAAGCGGGATCATGCCATCCGGACCAATGTGGCTGACAGTAGCGACCCTAACGTGGTAAGACAAAATCTATTCATGTAACTTGTACAACATGGACAAAGGACATGTTAAACTGTGCATATGTGCTGAAAATGTCCATTTGTTCCAAACGTATTATACAAAATACATAAGAAACAGAGCAGTGTAACTACTTTTACTTCCAAATTCTTACACTGCCGTTCACAAATCTGGGGTCAGTAAACTTTTAAAAGAAAAAGAAAAACTATAGAAATATTGCAAAATATTATTACAATATTAAATGTCTGCTTTTTATTTTTAATGCATTTTAAAATGTAATTTATTCCTTTGATGCAAAGCAAAGATTTTCAGCATCATTACTCCAGTCTTCGGTGTCACATAATCCTTCAGAAATCATTCTAATATGCTGATTTAGTGCTCAAGAAACATGTCTTATTATGTTGAAAACGGTTGTGCTGCTTAATATTTTTGTGGAAAACATGATCTATTTTTTCTGGATTTTTTTATATAAAAAACTGCATTTATTTGCAATTGAAATCTTCTGTAACATTATGTCTTCACTGTAATACTTTTGACACTTAAAAGTAATAATTTATTTTTTAAAAAGTCTTGCTTACCCCAAACTTTTGAATGACACACCTTGATAATAAACAAATGGAACATTTCAAGATTTATTTTGTACATTTATAAACAAGTCTCAAAGTGAATCTTTTTGCATTTCCTAATATTTCATGTCTAGAGTCTGAGATGGTTCCAGATGGTGAGTTAATGTCACTTTTTTCCCCCTTAGTGAACCTCATTGTACAGTATTTTTCATTTCATAAAGAGATGAAAGTGGAAATACAATGGTTTCTTAAAGAGTATATTGACGTTTTGTTATTAAACTGGTGTGATAAAGCAGTTCTATGAGGCAGAGTTATAAAATCAAAGTGTAGAGTAGTGTATAAATATAAATAATATTACTATATTACTATATATATAGGACAATATTACTGTGCACCTTCAAATTTCCCATAGTAACTCTTGTGCATTTGTGCTTTTAAACATTAGAAATGTGGGTAACACTTTATTTTAAGGTGCTTGTAATAAGCAGTAATTAACAGTTAATAAGACACTTATAAGACCTTATAAGATGCATATAAGATGCATATAAGCATTAACTAATGATAATAAATAAATTAAATGAAATAATAAATTTCTCAAGTATCAATACATTGCACTTTTAGAACAGCCGGACAAACATAAATGGTAACACAAACTCCCAGTCACTTAAAAATCGACCTTCCCAAGAGGGAGCAGTTTCCCTGATCTCTTTAGGGCCTGGACCTTTAATTAACCCTTATATGAAGTAGTTAATGCTTATATGCATCTTATATGCATCTTATAAGGTCTTATAAGTGTCTTATTAACTGTTAATTACTGTTAATCGCTGCCATAAAACACGTACAGAGAGGATGAGGAACAGTTTTTTCCCTGCGGCAATCAGAGCCTTGAACTCTGCACTCTGAACACTTTTTAATTTCGAATACACTTTCAACATTTTTAACCCAGTCACTCAATTTTAACATTTGTACATTTGCCTGTCTAGTTTTAATTTATAGACAAAATATGAATCTTTATTTCTAACCATTGCACACTGACTGCATTACTATTGCACATGTAAAATAGTCATAAGCATAATTTAATTATCATTTAATAGTAACTTAATTATAACTTCCGCTAAAACTTTATTGTATTGTATCTATTGTGTTTTTATTGTATTTTTATTTTCTACTTCAATTGAGCACAGAAGTACAGTACGTCACAAAAACATTTCACTGCACATCTTGTATGAGTATGTGACAAATAAAAACCTTTGAATCTTTGAATCTTTGAATCTTATTACAAGCACCTTAAAATAAAGTGTTACCGAAATGGGTTTTCAGAGAAGCAATTGTAAACACAGTTTTTCTGTGACAGGTGAAACACAGCCGCCCGATGCCCTTAGTGGAGGAAACGTTCTCACATCACAACGAGGCATTCAGCGAGTACGACTACTCGACCTCACCTTTCTATGGCAAACAGGGCATCTACACCAAAATAGAGGAACCACCACCATCATCATCTGTGAACTTGCCATCAATTACCTTTAACAGGGAACGAAGACGCAATTATCTGGCACTGCGGCCCAACGGAAGGCCTGTGAATAGGTTTAACAATAAAACAGTGACATTTCGTGACTACATTGTGGTTCGGGAATGTGATGAAGAGGGTGAAGGATATATGGAGACTACGTTCAGAACAGAGGCGGAAGTCTGTACTGATTTAGAAGAAATGAACATGGATTGTGAATTAGATGACAACTATATCACAGAAGAATTGAAAATACAATCAAAAAGAACCACTTCATATTGCGAAGACATAAATGAGTCAGAAACGCTCAACACACACCTCAAAGAAGTCAACCGAGACTACGAAATACCTAACACTGGCCATACAGATGTAAAAACTGACTTTGAAGCAATAATTCATGCAAATCCACTGGAATTAAGGCACGAAAAAAATTCTGGGAAGCACAGATTTAAGTCTGACCTGGACAGAATACAAACAAACTCAACTGAAAGTCAAGAAAGAGATTGTACACAAAACTCAGCACCAGAAGATGCTACTACACAAGCAGAATTCTCCATTTATAAAGGAGAGCCATATATCACGAACCCTAAAGTCTTGGTTTTAGAGGCCAACAAACCCTCCGTCAAATATTCAGAAAAGTTTAAATCAGATGGAATCAGAAAATCTGGTGATCTTAATATAGATCCTTCAGTTGTTGAAAGTTCTGTACAAAAGTTTCAGGATGTAAGTAACCAGGACAGTGTTACACAAAGAATCTTAAACACTGACTTACAAACACATCTAAGCACATTAACACCCGATTCAAGTCAATACAATGGATCAGAACAATGTTTGGCAGCAGAGACGAACAGCACAGCAAGCTCAAACACATATTATGTTAACGAGGACATTGCAACAAATTTAGATGACAGTAGCCTAGAAGGGGGGTCTGTATCTAATCTAGATACAAGTGGTCAACATCTCAACTATGTTCATGATCCTCATGACGTGCAGATAGAATGTTTCAATGAACAACTCGACACAGATGAAAGTAAGGATGGGAGATGATGATTGATGAAAGCTAAAAATGCTCTACAACACTTGTTTGAAATTACAATATTGAGCTTGAGCACCAAATAAGCCTTCGTAAAATGGGAACATCCTGTGTCCTTCCTACAGTATGTACAGCATTGCATTGACATGCTTTTTTTGTATTGAAATTGCACTTTGCATTGCAATGTACCAATTCAAATAAAATCTACTCATGACAAACAATAAGAATATCTGTGGTGTAGATGGTTCATCAGCTAAAATTAAAATTACGTGGACCTCGTTCATTATAGTAGTATTGCATAATATCAAAGTAATGGAAAAACATGGGAATAGACCTAAAATTATTTGTGTGCATTATGGGCTCAAAAGAAGTCAATTAAGTACAAATGACCAGGATCACCCCCTAGTGGATAAGATTAGTATCTCCATAAACTAGAAATTCACCTGGAAACCCCACAAATGGAAACACAATTAAAAACGTGATTCGTTTTGATCAATTTTATTGAGAAAAAACTCTCCGCTATAAGACAGTATTTACAATACCTGATTACAGCATATTGTTCACATTCAATTATAGACATATATACACAAACGATATACTAACATTAAGTGAGGAGGTCATTTTCAGTCATGTATGAATTTGCACAAGGGAAAAAAGGTAGAAAACAAAGCCTCGCATAATAACGAAGCAGTTTGAAGGCTAAGGGAGACAGAAAAAGGCACTTGAGGAAAAAAACAGCTTTAGTTTGTTGGTTCAGTCCATTAATGACAGTACTAACACAAAGGTCTCACTGACAGGTCACAGAGGGTGGAATGGTGTTCAATGGTCCTTGGAGCAGGGGTTTTATTCATAAAAGAGCCCCAGATTAGTTGATAGTTTCTGTCCTTGCACTCACTGTCCTTTGAGTATGAAAGAACAATAAAACTGATCATAGATCAGCACATCGAGCCACGACATCCTGTGTTCCTGCAGGCTCGAGAAATAAACAAATCCTGAACTCTGGTTTCGGTCTGTTTTGATCCAAAGACAATGAAATTACACAACAGTCTAACTATGATCTATTACTATGCCTGATTTTCAATATCATACATTCACTGGCTAAATGAAGATGAAGAACATGTACATGTAGTGGTTGTAAGACATTTGGTATTATTTAGAGAAGTAGTTTACATAATGGTATTGGTTGTTTTTTATTTTAAAAAGATTCATATTATGTGCACTATATCCACTTGAAACAAGTGCTCTATGCTGTGTTGGGTTACACAAATGCCATTAAGCTGCATTATATGGGTGCTTTTAGTGCATTATATAAACCATTAGGCAAACCTCTACACATCACTTTGACAAGCTTCACAAGCTGACCTGAATATTACTTCATCAGAGCATTTTAAATCGCATCAGAATCCAACGCCGATGAGTGTTAAGCTACGAAGGACATGTTCACGAAAAAGGCAAAAAAATTGGATTTGATCGAGTCGGCGTAAAAAAAAACTGAAATGTTTTGTAAACACAGTGATGAAATCATAAAATAAATTATTGTTCTTTTTGCATTTCACAAGTGTAAATTTTTCTAAATTAAAATTCATCGTGTCGGACCAGAGCTTCTCCAAAATCTGTTACTTGGCTCCCGACAAATAGGTCATACTTATCCACAATTTCCTGCTTTGTGAGATGTCCATCCTATCATGGGAGAAGAAAAAAAAACAGTTATTGAAGAATAACTGAAACGATTGTGATATATATTATTACGAATTTATATATAAAAAAAGGCTAAACAATCATATCATCATATATAATTTTCAGCAGTTGTCACAACATCTAATTCATTTTAATTTGCTTTCATCACCCCTGAACAATAGAATTATGGCTTATTAATGAAATCAAATTAATTCATATAAAAATGCATAATTTCTGGAGCTCAAACAGTAGTAGAGCATGGTGGTGCCTTAAACGCAATGCAAGTTGCTTTGAACAAAAGCATCTGCCAAATGTTTTCCATGGATCACAAAAGGAGATGTTTAGCAGGTTGACCCAGAAACTGTTTTCCCATCTACTTTGCATGGAAAAGAACATTTGGATGTTGTGCTAAACTTTTCATTACATAGGTTTTCAATGACATGAGGGTGATTAAATGATGCTAGAATGTTCCATTTTGCTAAAACTATTTATGCATTTATTGGCTTAACTATTTATTTAAAAGCCATTTAAACTTCATGCAAATATCTTACTTTTTTTGAGAGAGAGAGAAATTGACTTTACAATGATTTTAATGCTTTAGGGCGTAGAGCAAACTACAACTTTCAACTTTCAAGATAGCTAAATACTTAATGGCTATGACTTTTTTGCAAAGGGTCCCTTCAGAGAATTACCATGTTTTTACCTGATCTGCGTCAGACTCATACAGAAGGTGTTTGGCCTCAGCCTCTGCATGGTCATAATCGGAGGGTATGATCCAATCACGGGTCTCATCTTTATCCATACGGCCATCTTTGTTTTTATCCCTGAACTCTGTAAACTGTTCCCTTTCGGTTTTCACCCATTCTGGTTCAGTTGGGTCTCCATTCTGGCTGTACATATCACCTGAAATACACAAGGGCACAAGTAAGACAAATCAATACATGGAACAGGAAACGTAAATACACACTTAAAAAAAAAACACTTACGACTTACCAATATATTCATCCAAGTCGATGAAACCATCTCCATTTTTATCAATGTCCTCCATGGTCTCCTGTAGATCAAAACATAGACAAAAAAATTCAAATTACCCCCAAAAGATCATTTAAAGTCATTGTATTAAAGTAGTATTAAATTGTATTAAAAGTAGCTTGAGAGAGCAATATTTTATTTGACTCAACATATAATTTATTACACAAACTTTTAGGCTACAACGGCCTTTTTTTTTTTTTTTTTTAAAGCTACATCTGATTTGGTATTTAGATATATTTACAGACCGTTTATTGCAGCTCACGAATGCATTTACAATTGCATAAACAATGGCATCAGATTAATGGGTATTAAATGAATAGTTCACCAAAAATTGTCATCATTTACTCTCGCTCATGTTCGTTTCAAACCTGTATGACTTTCTTTCTTCTGTGGTACATAAATGAAGATAATTTGAGAAATCAAATCAAATCAAATTATCTCTCAAAGTGTTTTTTGGTTCATACAATGGAAGTCACTGGTAACCGAAACAATTTGGTTGCCAACATTTTTCTAAATATCTTATTTAATGTTCCGCAAAAGAAAGAAAATCATGCAGGTCTGAAACGACATGAGGGCAATTCAATTATGACAGAACTTACATTTTTGGGTGATCTATCCATTTAATGGGCTTTTTTATTAATGTGGAAATATAAAATGTCTTTTTAATGAACTGATACTCTAAATAAGAAACTTAAACTGCCATTTGGTGGCGGTAAATGTCTAAATGAGTAAGTCATTGAGCCATTCAGGCTGCGTTTACACTGCAAGTCTTAATGCACAGATCTGGGATCTCATTTATAAAGCGTGCGTGCGTACGCACAAAACGGGGCTGGAAACGTACGTACGCCAGTTTCCACGCAAAGGTTGTGATCTATAAAAAACAAACTTGACGGGAGCATGTGCGCACCTTTAAGCAAACTTTGAGCCGTGCGTACGCACGTTTTGGAGACGGAGCAGTTTGGCGACACCGATGGTGAGCTGGAGCTAAATGTCTTTTTGGTCACTTTTAGACCGAAAATCTGAAGAAAATTATACATACAGTATACAGAAAGATAATACAAATATAATTTCACTCACCAAGCCTATCACATGAAGCAAACATCCATCCCTTTTTAAATGTCCATCCCTTTGTTAAATATCCATCCCTTTGTTCTTTAGTGAAACTGACGCAGCCTATCTACCGTAAATCTTCATTATAATCATAAATACAGTGTTCTGTGAAATATGTTCCCAATAACAGTTTAAATAAATAAAACTATGTTTTACTTCTGATATAAACATTTAGATTAAATATGGCATTCTGATGAATGGAGTTGGACACTTAAATTACATTAAATCATTACTGAGAAGTTACAAATTTTTTTTAATATTCAATAAATAGAAATATTTGTTGTGGATGCAATGCTTTCAAACACTTTTCCTCTGGCATGCTGTGTTTTAATGTGTTAACTACAGAGATAATTGCTTATCATGATAATAGCAGATTGTCTGAGAAAATAGTTTCGTGCAAATAATGCACTACAAGGTCTATCTGTTTCCATTAAAAATATAAATCAATTAAAAATACTCTTTGGCCAGTGGAAAAGATTGAGAAAAACTTTCTCTGAAATATATTTTACACTATTTGATTTATTTATTCAAAAACAAGGCAAGGATATAGGCTACCAAATTATTTTTTATTAATGTAACTAATGTGACGCCACATCCGTATTTCATATTTTCCAAATGTCTTGTACCGTTAAACATGTTATCACGTGGATGAATAATCATATGCAAATGATATGCAGATGAGGATATGCATAGTAAAATAGGTGTTGTAAGCTCCACATATGGTATTTGTTTGCGTACGCCATTTTTGGCTTTCGGACGCACGTACACTTTTAGTAAGGATTCTACGCACAGTTTTATAAATGAGACCCCTGATCTTTTGGACCAAAATCCGATTTTTTGTCCCGCCTGTTTAGTAGACACGACTGGTATCCAATATCAGTGTTTACATAAATCCTCTCCCAAAATGATTCTGTTGAGGAGCGTTATACTATGTGACATGGTTGACCCTCGGGTTTTGAATCAGAAACAGCAAGGTTATCACCTCATTGCAGAGTAATATAATGTACCTTTCAGTAGCAAAGCTGTATTATTTATAAAATTCATGGCGCAGAGGTTGAAAACCAGTTTCTATGCTTCTGAATTTTTCTGTGTGTGCGCAATTTCTAACCTATATATAAAGTTTACACCTCAATCAAAAAAGCTGTGAGTTTTAGTGTGAGCGCATACAGGCACGTCTGCTTCAGCTATCTATGTAGGCAAACGTCTCGTCATCAAACAAAAACACATACAGGGGCAAATTTGCCCCCATTTCTTCAATTTTAGGGGCATTCTAACTGCCTATTCTAATAGGCTCCATAGAATTGTTCTTGCCCTGCATCATGTTCATCACCAACCAACTGTGTGAAATGATGACCTACATAGGTCTGGGGCAGGTGCGTTAAATGTGTTTATAATTTGAATGCATTATTTGTTCCATAACTAATTAACTGAATTAATGTGTTGCATCGACAGGCCTAGAAACAAGATAACAGCAATAGTATGTAAGATGCAAAGTGTGACTGTCCAGACGTACCAGCACTACAATATCCTTCATGAAGTCAAACTCCTCTGGGTGAAGAAACGCTGTAAACTCTTCTTTATTTGCCCTCATGTCACCATCATGGTCAGCCATCTTGAAACGGCGCTCATCTCTGGTCATCATTTGTCTGTAGTTAAAACCATCCTCGGGATCTGCTTCATCTAAACACACATAGACAATCATATTAGTTGGGATTTCAAGCTATTCCTGGTTAAAACAGTACATGTACATGGTAAACAGTATTTATTTTTTGGCCTGACTCAAATTCCTTTAGTTGTTTTGAGCTCAGATTGTAGTCAGACTGACTGTACAGTCACAACAAATGGATTTGATTACATCACTTGCAAAATGAGGGTATAGCTGCTTGGTCCAAAAGATCAGATTGGAAAACCAAATCAGATTCATGTGCAGCGTGAGCAAAAGCTTAGAAATATGATTCATCAATTAACACATTATACACACCAAGGATGTAACCATAGGTAGCGTTCTTGTATTCCTCCCAGGAGACATAAGCATCTGAGTTGAGATCATGAGCCTGCCATTGTCGGTCCACATCTTCATAGATCCATCGCTTCTGAGCATGTTTGATCCACCGCTTCATCTCATCAACAGTCACAAAGCCGTCATGATCCTCGTCAATCTTTTCTACGATCTTACTGTAGAGAGAAAGAAAGAGAGAGCGAATGGTCCGGAGAACTTTCTCAGAAGAGCTCATAGATATGTGGTGCGTCTGTTTTTACCCCAGTCTCTCTTTGCTCTCCTCTGGAGTGAGCTGGTCAAAAGTCTTTGCCTCCTCTTGTCCGAGAAAAGCCTCGTGGTCGTACTCGAAGTTCTCCTCATCATCGTGCTCCTTGTTGCTGAGGGGGGCGTCGTGATGGATCCGGTCCTTCTTCTCCATGGGTTTGCTGGAGGACTGAAGAACGCAGAGGGCGACGAACAACAAGAGCGGCAACAGGTCCATTTTCACGTACTATTTTATTTTTTCTTAACAGGGTCAAAAAGCAAAGTGGAGAGCAAGTGAATATAAATGCAAACACATGCAATATTGTTACAAATAATAATTTCCTATCATGCTAACTCTATATACATTGATAGTTAATTATTTTATGTGACAGGAAGCTCCTAGATGCATAGAGTAAGTTCTCTACATATTTATCCTCGGAACATATATGCATTAATGTACCATGGCACTGAATGATTACCATATTCATGTTGCCTGTTATTTACATGGCACTCCCATAATACATCTATATATATATAAAAAAACACAAAAAAAAACAATATTTTTTTTGTAGTGCAATGAATGCTGTTCCAAAGTATTATCAAAAAATATATATTATCTCATTTTTTCTTAATAACATTTCATTGTAACATTCAATTAATGTCACAGATATTTAGACATGCAAACATCTTTTAAATTCCTCGCATTAAGCTTCATGCAAATACAAATCACTTTAGAACGAGATAAACGAAACAGCGAAGCATAACGGAGCATATTCGATAAACTGTTTAATGGTTTGATGCAACTTTACCTACCAAATATTGTAGCGTTTCACGCCGCCCGGCTGATCTCAGTAACTCCGGATGTCAAATTAGTTGAGACGCTTCCCCTGGATGGCCCGTTCAACCGACCAATCAGATTGGACAGAACGCTCAGACTTCCCTTAACGCACCAATCAGATTGTAGATTGCCCTCAGGACCGCCCGAGCAAACGCCTTCTGAGTCGCTTCGCGATTGGTCCAGTTCAGTCCAAACGTGATTATGCCATTGGTTTAGAACTGCCACGTCCTCAAGGCACGTTATTTTATGTACTTATTTATTTTATTATTACCCCCCTCCTTCTTCAGAATGCTATCTTGTATGTTAATGTTTCTCCCTTTGAAGTAATATTTTCTTATATGTCTGTAGTCAATTGTTTCATTCATATTAATAAAAATGGGCGGAAAAAAGAAAAGAAAAAAAAAGCTATACACATCTTACTACATAATTATTTTTTTGTAGTTTTTTAACTCCAAGTTTTGTGGTGTTTAAAAATGACTTAATTTAAAAATCTCTTATGTATTCTTCTTAGAATTATTGTTTTTTTATTCAGGCCGCACATCTTATAAGTTTCACATAACATTATGTTTTACTCTTGACGATATTGTGAAGATAATAAAATGGGTCCTAAAAGTAAATTAAAACCTAATCCACCCTTAAAAATCCATTATGGAATTTAATATAATGTATTGACTTACAATATATATATATATATATATATATATATATATATATATATATATATATACAGTAATCAACATTTGAAGTGGATAAAAAAATGTCATCAAAGTTGTCGTAAAACAAGAACGGGTATTGTTCAAAATTCATGTAAAACTTTGAAGAAAGGTTTTGATCCACTTCAAATGTTGACTACTGTTATACACACACACACGTGTGTGTGTATAAATATATATATATACACACACGTGTGTGTGTGTGTGTGTGTGTGTGGTTCAAATCCTATATTAGCCCTCCTGCATCACATCATAATTAGGGCATCTCTCACAGAAATTATTGGAATATTTGTAGTTTCAAGAACCCTTTGAATCAGAATGAAAATTCACACCCTCTCTAACAGTAGATGGCGCATGGAATATCAGAAATGCAGCCGTTACTCAGTAACCCCGTAGTAGACAAAGCAAGCTGGCTTCTTTCGGTTTCTGAACGTATTTAAATGTTTCAAATAATCATTTTATCAGTCACATTACATCCAGTTATGCATTTTAGATTTGAACCTTCAATAAGCACTATTACAGGTTATAAGATATTAAAACATGTTACATATAAAAACACATATAATACAAAGTATTTTGAGAATGGGTAAGTTTTTTTTTTAGCTGTGTACGGTATTAGTTCACCCAAAAATGAAAATTGTCATCATTTACTCACCTTCAAGTTGTTCCAAACCTGTATGAGATACTTCACTTCCTTCTCCTGAACACAAAATACGACATTTTGAAGAATGTCCGTAACCAAACAGTTGATGGGCACCATTGACTTTCATAGTATTGTTTCCCTTCTATGAAACTCAATGGGGCCCATCAACTGTTTAGTTACAGACATTCTTCAAAATGTCATCTTTTGTGTTCAGCAGAAGAAAAAACTCATACAGGTTTGAAACAACTTGAGTGTGAGTAAATGAAAGAATTAAAAAAAATTTTTTATGTGCAGCACACTTAACTGAGCATCTATTGGCGGAGAAATTCAGAATTGTCTTAGATTCTGTAAAAATTTAAGACAGACATCTGTGGTTACACTCAAGGTCGGTAATAGTCAAGATTAGTGCTTGAAAAAATATGGATTTCCCAATGATTGATTCTTACATAATTATTTAACCACCCCAATTCTGAACATAAGGTTACATTTGGCCCTTGGTTACATGTTGCCATACATTTTAAGTTATTCTCAAAGTAATTCTCTGATAACTTCCATCAGTCACTGAATTAAACCACCAATCATTATTGTATTATTGTGTACAGTAGAGCCCGACCGATATATTGGCGCGCCGATATTATCGGCCGATATTAGGCATTTTCCTAACTATCGGTATCGGCCTTTATAATAGACGATAAATTAATATTTTTTTTTAAATGCGGGTGCGGTGATTCATGTATCCATTTATCTAGTAACACATATCTTTGTCACACAAGTGTTTGATCACAACATTTGAGTGATCATTCCAAAACGTTTATATATTTATTCTGTTTATACGGTGTATTCTATATACAGTACCCATCAAAAGTTTGTACACACCAATAGGAAAGTGTGTCCAAACTTTTGACTGGTACTGTACTATAATACACATACATAATATTGCTACTGTATTATAATATACACATAACTAATATCGGCCGATATATCGGTATCTGGCTTTTTTTTATCGGTATCGGCCCCTAAAAATCCATATCGGTCGGGCTCTAGTGTACAGTATAGGCCCATTTTATAATAAGACGATTTTTGATTATCAATGAAAGCCAATTCAATTATCAATTGGACTGGCTTCTCGCATCAAGTTCAAGGCATTGACGCTTGCTTAAAGAACTATCACAGGCTCAGCTCCCTCCTACGAGTCTACGTCACTACCAGAAGCCTACGATCGGTCAATGAGCGACGGCTCGTGGTACCATCACAGAGCCAAAAAAATCACTCTCTAGAACATTCTCATTCACGGTTCCATGCTGGTGGAATGATCTCCCCACCGTCATCCGGAACACAGAATCACTGACAACATTCAAAAGACAGCTGAAAACTCATCTCTTCCGTGAGCACTTAACCTCATAAAAAAATAAATTAAAAAAACTCTTTCCTTTTCCCTTAATCCTCCCTTGTCTGGTTTATGCTACTCTGAGAAATGCCTGCACTTTGTATTTTGAGCACTTCTTGCGTTGTTGTTTTTGCCTCTTCACGATGACTCGTTTTTGCCTCTTCACGATGACTCGCTTTAATTTAGTCCTAATTTGGAAGTCGCTTTGGATAAAAGCGTCTGCTAAATGACTAAATGTAAATGGAGGAAAGAACGAAACAAAACAGATTCAAAGATTTTATGATAGGAATATACAAAATACATTTTCAAATTCTGCAAACATCAGCAGAAAATGGCTGACACAGTGATTATTCACTGTCAGTAAGCAACATCTTCCCCACAGCTGTCTCTCATGTTTGTTTCCTTTCAATATCCCTTTCGTTTGCACCACGCCTTTCAAAGTCTAGCATGTTTCGGTTACGTCACAAGATCCCACTGAGTTTTGTAATGAGTATCAGGCGGCTTGTAGCTGTGACCCCTGCGCTACTGGTGGGGCAGCAAGGGTGGCAACATCTTTTCTGAGGTTCAAGGATGCGAAAAGTGTGTCCAGGATTCCCAAGACCTGTAAAAACTCCTGCTGAAGTTCTGCTTCCCGACCCAACAGCTCTAAAAGACGTTGCAGCAACCTCTCGACTACAGGTGACTGGGGAATAACCTGCTGATACAGATCTACACACACACACACGCACACACAATTTCTTATGAAGAAAAACAGAGAAAAACAATTCTATTTCGCAACCAGCACTTCTTCATTCTCACTTGCTCACGTGCACATGATATGATGTGAAACTCACCAAGCACAATATCCCCGACCGTGAGCAGAGGGCGAGAGAAGCGTGGGTCAGTGATGTACCTGAAAAAAATAGCCAAAAACATCCTTTAACCTAATTTATGAATCATTTCTTTCTTATCAAGTCATTAAATACATGTATCATGGCATGAAATGGCTTGAATCAAGAAAATGAGATCTAGACTCTAGTGGCTTGTCTATGCTTCAGTTTTTGACCTCCTGTTCTGGGTCACTTTTGTGTTGTGTGACCCAAATTCTCAGTTACCACACCCTGAAAACCTGCCTAAGAATTTCCCAGTGCTTTAACCATTCTAAGAAGTCAAGTTTTTGTCACAAGAATGTAATGGCATGCATTTCACAGAATATTAACAGTGCTGAAACTTCTAAATGTGAATCCCACACAGCCTTTCAATATCATGCATATACACACACACAATATACTTTTTCTTTTTCTTAAATTAACATTATATACATATCTGTACTATTTCTACTATCAAAACAGAGCTATTTTTGACCAGGTAAAATTATAGTGTTTTCTTACAATACTAATGACAATTTTTAATAAAAGTATATTACAAAGTTTTCATTTAGACCCTAAAGATTCATATTAACTTGTACAAAAATGGCATTATATGACCCCTTTAAGAACGGATGCACGAATATAGTTACACATCAGATTTTCTCCCATTTGTTTTCGTTCGCATAACAGACTATTTAAATTGAATACTCCACAGTTCACACAATGTGCATTTTGACATAATTGTGTGCGTGGCTGTGAAAGAGAACGGAATTCGAGATCGCATGCATGTGAGAGGCGGCATCTGCGCACGTACTTCAGCTGTGTGTCCGTCAGTACGAGCACCGCATTGAGTCCTTGTTCGTGGCTTATTGTGATTAACCTCAATAACTTTAAAGGTGCAGTGTGTGATTTTTAGCGACATCTAGCGGTTCGGTTGCGAGTTTGCACTAAGGGCTCAGCCCACCGCTCACCCCTCCCTTTCGAAGAAGCTACGGTGGCTAAAACGGGACAAACATCATCGTCTGAGACAGCAGAGAATAGCCAGAGTAAACCAAGTTTCTGTACCACAGTCCATTATAAACCACATCATGGATAAAGTTTACACAAGCCATAGTCAGGTGAGGATGAAGGGTCTTAATACATAATATAATAATAGTAATCAGCTGATTGTCTCACAAACGTAACCAGCACATTCTCCCCACATAGCAAACCCATAATACAGCGAGGGAGAAGAACCACATGAAACTATGCAACTGTATATTTTTTCTAACAGGGTAGTAAAAGTTTAGCTGGCTAAATATGAGCTGTTACTGTGGCTGAGCTGGTTAAAGCGTAAAGCCTTGTTTAAACTCGACGCGTCCGCATGAGCCCAAAGGTGCGTGCGGCAAAAATGACGTGATTGTAACAGCGCGGGCGCCTCCGCATCCCCTAGACACACTTACTACACACAATAGGCTTTTTTTCTCTGATTTTGGAAACTCGATCGACTTAAAATGCTTCCAAGATCGACTTGTCGACCGCGATCGTCGGGTTGGTGATTCCTGTAACGTTACTGTTTTACGGTCAATGACAAGAGTACTAATCAGCTGTCTCACGAACGTAACCAGCACATTTATCCCCACCTAGCAAAGCCATAACACAGCGAGGGAGAAGAACTAAGTTACATGAAACAATCCAACTACATATTTTACACCACTGACAAGGGAAAAGTCACTACTCAGTGTCTATGGCTAGCTTCTAGCTTTCTGCGGCTTCTCTTTCAATGTAGTGACGAAACGCGCTCTGTAACGCTGTTTGTTCGCTGTCGGCTACGGTAGAAACATGACGTCACAATATGTCGACCTTTATAGAAGGGGGTCCCGCGGTTATGGAGATATAAATGCCTCATTCTAAGGTAATAAAAACATTACGGTTTATTAAGTAAGTTCTTTATACACCACTGAACACATAGTTATGGATGTCATATTGCATTTCTGTTAATAGATACTCAATTTTTACACATTGCACCTTTAAGTAACTTTAAGTAGTACTGCGAAGGTAAAGAAGTGTTACACATTAGAACATTTATTTTTTTAATTTGTGATTTGATGAAAATCGGTAGAAGATCGAAGTCAAGTTTCAACAAGTCCCCAGATGAGGCTGTACTACATCAGTATATTATTTTACTGTACTGTACATGAGCCATCATAACATGTGTTATATGAGAGTCTGAAGTCATAATACTGTGTGTTACTCACTTTAGAAGGAAGTCGAGTATCCTGGCTAAGCTTGCTTCATCTCGTCCTGCGAGAGCGTTTTTCAGAGTTCCTCTGCGGTTGAGCTCCATCATAACGACCACCGCAACCTCTGGTTTACTGCTGCGTTTCCATGCCTGTGTAAACATGCACAAACATATACTGGTGTCTTCATCTGAACAGTCATATCAAACATGAAATGTCTTATCTCCACACGTGTGTGTGTGTGTGTGTTTACCTGCAGAGCTGAGTCTAGGGCTTTGGACACCTCAAAGCTTTTTAGCTGTTTGTCATGTTTCTGTAGATGCTGCTTTGCTGGTTTATTGACCAAGAAATCATACTAAAAGACATGAAGACAGTAAGACAACTGAAGCAAAAAAACAAAAAAAACAAGCAAAACAAGAGTTCACTTTATGCATGCCTTAGTAAACGGCACTTAAAGCAAATCCTTATTTTATTGAATTATATTATGATATGAATATTTCAGCTGTTGCATAGCAATATTACAGACCAATTTTAGCTGAAATGTTAACAAATCCAAAATTTTATTAAAATGAATTGAATCATTCATTGAGAAAATAAATAAATGAATAAAATAATAAAATATCACCTGTTTGGGCCCAAAGGTCTTTCCCTTGACATTGACCCGGTACGCTGGTCCCCGTCGCCTTCGATCAGTTAACGTCTCTTTTTCTTCTTTCTGCTTCCTGTGCCTGACGCTCAACACGCCATTGGTCATCCCAACGGCAACTGTGTTATCATTAGGCTAAAGGAGAACCACAATGAGCAACACCTTAAATCAAGTCCAAGAGAAAAATCACTTTTATACGTTTATATTTATAGATTTCTTCCTGTGCAATGAACTAAACGTACCGCAATAGCCAGACTGAGGATGGAAGCCGCACAGTCGAAATTATGCACAACCTTATAGGAGGAGTTATACACTTTGACATGCCTAACATGGAAAGCAAACAGAAGAAATAAATACCAGCACAAATAAGTACATTATAGCCTTACTTTACTATGGCTCACACATGCAAACATACCTGTCCAGTGATCCTGTGAGCAGTTTGTTGCCTGTAGAACTCAGACATGCACACGTAACCGTTTTGTGATGATTCTTAAGAGAAACGAGCTGCTGTCCACCTTTCAACAGGTCCCAGATTTTCACATAGCGCCCTCCTGTAATGCATTCACACAAAATTATTTCAACATGACTCCGATATTTTATTATAAAACAAATAGACTAAGATGAAATCTTGACTGGAAGAGCCACATTTAAAACGGTTGTAAAATAGCACATCAGTTAAATACTACATTAATGCACCAAGTCTAATATGCATTATGACCTATGAGAATAAATGGTTGCAAGGGGTTCTAAGCATTAGTAACGACTGATGAGTGTTGTCTACCTGTGGACACCAGCAGGGCATCTGATGGGTACAACAGCACACACTCCACAGGGTGGCCATGCTGCATGGTCATCACACTGCTCCCTGTCCGCACATCAAACACTTTTACTGTGTGGTCATACGAACCTGCAACAGAGCCAACCATTATTCAGGGCAAACATTAACTACTGTACAAACTATAACCTTTATGAGCATATTTAAAGGGATAGTTCACCTCAAAAATAAAAATGTTGCCATTAATTACTCACCCTGATGTCGTTCCAAACCCGTAAAGACTTTCGTTCATCTTCGGAACACAAATGAAGATCTTTTTGATGAAATCTGAGCTTTCTGAAACCTGTTTAAGCAGGTTTGGTTGAGCTTCTGTTTACCACAACTGATGTGTGAGTTGATGAATGTTTATATGTGAATAAAAGACTAAATTCAATCTGTTCATCATATAAAGAGATCATTCAGAAAATTTTGACTAAACCCCTCAAATCATATGGATTAGTTTTACGATCTCTTTATGAACTTTTTGAAGTGTCAAAGTGGTAGTTGCGTAGCTGTCAATGGAGGGACAGAAAGCTCTCATATTTCATCAAAAAGATCTTCATTTGTAGTAATTAAAGAATTTTTGGGTGAACTAACCCTTTACCAATATCATATACACAATTGTAAAGGACCACTTTGGAGTTAATGTATGCTGTTGATTAAATGAAGTATGTAAAATATTTGTGTAAATGTTTGTAACTTATTCAAATATTTTTATATTTTGTATGTGATTGATCGGAAATTCGGTGCACCTGTAATGTTGAAATTTGTCCCTTTGGTGGCACAGTAGTTTTGCACAAGGGAAGATGAACATTTTAACGGTAGCTGGCAGGTGTGAATGGTACGCAGCTGTGTTTGAGCCTACATGGATTTTATCTGAGATTTTGTGTTTTATTCATTAACTTAAAGAACTTGACGCCCGTTTCATGACGGAAGAAAGGACTATCGTATATTGTTTTGCATTCCTTGGTGAGCGCAGCGAGGTACGATGTGTTTTCATTCATCGATAATTCATAATATTGTTTGCACATATGTATGGTTTATTTTGCTGTGTAATTAATGTTTGTCACCCTAAATGTTTGCTTACATAATGGCGTTTGTAGCCGTGAAAACAAGTGTGTGAAATGTTTGTTGTATGTATGTTTTCAATACAGTATTCACGGTGCTAAGGTGATGATGGACTAAAAGGTTGAACGTCATGCTGGTTTGGCGAACCAAATAAAGGACACCTTATGCATCAGTCGAGACTCTCTTCTTTTTTTTTGGGTCCAATGGCTGCTACAACAATAATATACACACTACTGTTGTTGGGGCTCAGTACGATTTTTGTATATTTTTTTAAAGAAGTCTTATGTTCACCAAGGCAGCATTTATTTGATAAAAAAAAAAAAAAACAGTAATATTGTTTAATATTAATACAATAAAAAAATGCTTTCTATTTTAATGTGTCATTTATTCCTGTGGTAACAAAATTCAGCATCATTACTCCAGTCTTCAGTGATCATTCTAATATGCGGATTTTTGCTGCTCAAGAAAAATTTCTTATTATTAACATTATTGTTGAAAAAAATGTGTGCTGCTTAATATTCTTTAATGAATACGTTCAAAAGTTGTTGTTTTTAAATAACTTTTTTGTAACCAAATTTTTTACTGACACTTTTGATCAATTTAATGCATCCTTGCTGAATAACTTTTTTATTTCTTAAAAATCTAAAAATGATGTCCCCATCCCCCCACCATTGGTCAAACAAACAGATTCCATTCTGTTTAATAATAAAAAATTACACGTGTGCAGTTTTAACCTCACTGACTTGTTGGCACTATGAAACAAAGAACTTTATTGTTGTATATCTAATTGCTGTATAATTGCTGTATATTTATGTGCATATTAATTTTATTTCTGTCAATATTAAAACGTATGGATCTGGCTAAGCCAAATTTAGATGGAAGGGGATGTGATCAAGTCTGGTGAATTAAAAATAATAACCTGTGACAAACAGATCTGGGTTAAGTTTGCTGGGGGCGGCAGCTCTGATATAGTCTGTATGTTCAGTGAATGAGCTGAGCTCAACAGAACTGGCCACATCCCACACACGACACGACAGGTCATCGGACCCCGACACCACACGAAACCCATCAGACAGGAAAGTGGTTGCGTGTACCGCCCTGTGCACAAGAGAGAGAGCAGGAAAGACAGACTTAAGACAAGAGAACTGCTGACACAGCTACATTACTGGGTTTAAAGAAATGAATTGAGTTATTATACAAGTTATTATAATATAAGTTATTATATTATTCAATAGTCATTATTTCATGCCAGGTCATACTTGGAGTGCCCTGTGAACTGTCTGAGAGCCCCTAGGCTTTTGATGTCGAACAGTCGGATGATTCCATCTTCACTTCCTGCCACTAACAGCTTCCCGTCACCTCTGAAGCTCCCTCCATACGCTGTATCCCGGAAACGAGTGAAGCTCCGTGTGGGCTCTTGAGAGTGAGGTCCATATACGTGAATCTGATGCAGAACATTATAAAATCAGTATACTACATGCGTGAGAGCAGCATTATGCTACCAACAATACTGTGATGAGTTCAACTCTCAGGGAACACACAAGAAAAGCTCACAAAAACAGGTCAAGGTTTTTTTTTTGATTGCGACATTATTTTTATGGCAATTAAGAACAAATGATCCACACTGTAATGCACATGAAATATATTTATATACTACTGTGTGTATATATATATATATATATATATATATATATATATATATATATATATATATACACACAGTAGTATATAAATGTATTTCATGTGCATTACAGTGGTTAATGCTTATAAATATCTGGGTATATGGTTTACACCAAAATTGTTATGGTGGAAAACTCGACAACACTTAGTAAACCAAGGAAAGAAGGCAATGCTCTCTTTATTAAGGTTTGTTCGTAAGGATAAAATTAGCTGTAACCAAGCGCTGTATTTGTTCGACCATGGTTGCACCCATATTGTATTATGGATCTGAGATATGGGGCTTTGAGCCAGTGAAGTGTATTGAGAATGTTCAGTTATCTTTCTGTAAAAGACTCTTATGTATCAGTACGGGTGTGAGCAATGTAGCTGTTCTGGGCGACCTGGGTAGATTTGCATTGTCTACTACTTATATGAAAAGGTGCATCACGTACTGGATAAAATTAGTGTCCATGCCTAATTATTGGTACCCAAGAAAATGTTATAATATGCTTTTCCAGTTAGATGAAGTTGGTAGAAAAACATGGGTTTCCTGCATTCGAGTTTTATTGTATCTCAATGGTTTCTCTAGTGCCTGGGAGGCTCAAAGTGTAGGTGATATAAGAATATTCACATCTATTCTGAATCAACGATTGAGAGAAAGAGCACAAAATGCTTGGTACACATTAGTTTTAGATAATAAGAAGTTGAATATATATTCACAATGCAAGTCAATGGTGGTACAGGAGAGCTACATTGCATCTACATACAGTTGGTACGATCTCTGTTATTGTTCAGATGCTCAGGGCACTGATTAGCCATAGAAATGGGTGGAGTAATATACCAATGACAGAGAGAATCTGTAGTTATTGTAAACTAACTAATATCTCTGTGATTGAAGACGAGAAGCATTTCTTGTATGATTGTTCTTTGTACATGGACCTGCGTAAGAACTATTTGAGTGATCTCACACTTGTGGGTGATGTTTGTGTTGATGTGTCACAGGTTTGTGAGTCGAAGCATGCATGGAGACTAGCATTGTATATATATCATGGAATGAAAAAAAGAGCATCTGTCCATGCTATTGTGACTTTGGAACTATGGGCCGAGGCCATGTATTCCTGAAATAAAACTAAACGATGTGCATTACATACATATTTATATACCATATATATATATATATATATATATATATATATATATATATATATACACAGTAGTATATACATATATTTCATGTGCATTACAGTGTGGATCATTTGTAATATATATATATATATATATATATATATATACACACACTGCTGTTTTAAAGTTTTGGATCGGTAAGATGTTTTATATTTTTAAATGAAGTCTCTTCTGCTCACCAAGGCTTCATTTATTTGATTAAAAATACAAAAAAAAACCTAATATTTTTTTAAAAATATTATGACAATTTAAAATAACTTTTCTATTTTAATATATTTTAAAATGTTATTTATTCCTGTGATCAAAGCTGAATTTTTAGCATCATTACTCCAGTCCTCGGTGTCACACGATCCTTCAGAAATCATTCTAATATGTGGATTTAATGCTTAAAAAACATTCAATATTATTATCAATGTTTAAAACCGTTGTGTACATTTTTTTTTTCAGGATTCTTTGATGAATAGAAAGTTCAAAAGAATAGCATTTATCTGAAATCGAAAGCTTTTGTAACATAGTCAGTCACAGGCGATCCACACTCAAATCCAGAAGGGGGCACGCGCGGTTATGCAACGCTATTTGCTACCAGTAAAATGCACAGATGTAGAAGAGACGATCGATCTGCATTTTTACATCTCTCAACCAGTGTTTCAACTGCGGAAAGATATCAATTAAAACAGCTTGAGAATAATATCAATTCTACAATAATATATCACGTAGCATTACATTTACCTCAGGCATTTAATGTCGACAGCAGGTTAGTTCTCTAGAGAAATGAACTCTAGAGAGAAGCATTTCATATATGCACTATATTAGCCTATTCATTATATTTACTTAACATGTTAGTAGTGTCTTGATTATTTAATACATGTTTAAATAAAATTGTCATGAAAACAAATTATGATAGCCACTGTGTAAATGATTATATTTCAAAAATGAATTGGAGTAGAAACTTTACATTTATGCATTTGGCAGACGCTTTTTAGCGACTTACATTGCATTTCAAGGTACACATTTACATTCTTATCAGTTCTTGAAAAACTACAGTGCAAATCAAACCCATGTCCTTGGCCTTGCAAGCACCAACGCTCTACTGTTTGAGCTACAGGAAAGCCACTTTACTTTATAATTAGATTTAGAAGTTAATGCAAAACCTGCCTGAATTTACATGTTTTGTTTTCTTTTTCTTATTTGAACGTGGATTATAATATCTAAAAATAGAATTTTCATAGAACAGCAACTGAATTTAATAATTTGGGCTCTGTTGTTAATTGTAACCTTTAATATTATATAGTAATGTGTAATTAAGGGCTCCATATAGTTTATAACATTAGCCAAGATTTTTTTTTATCCTTAAGAAAATAAATTATAATTTAATTTATGTAAACACAGAGACACATTTGTTAAAAAAAAGTTTAATAAAAAAGGATAAAAGAATCAATTTTGTGTTTAGTTTTCTTCAACAATTAAATAATATAGAATTTTGCATCAAAGTATTGAGAACTGACAGACATTCAGAAACAACTCAACAACTCACTTTGTATAGAATAAATACATACATAAATATGTAAATATGAGAGTAGTAGGAATATGTAATGAGAGAAAAAGAACAATAAATGGACTCACTCTGGTGGAGGCTGTGACGGCATAATTGTGAGGTGGGACAGGAGAGAATTCGATCTTTGTTACAGCACCAAACTCTTTAATCTGCAAAGCAGGCTGAAAGAAAAAACACAGACTGTCATCAAAACCAGGGTGAATAAATGGCGAAAAACTTCTAAGAAATGTTGACCAATTAAAACTGTTAAGATACACCATTAGACATGTAAATAATAAACAATACTTTGTAATTTTTCCAGTAGAGCGTGTCCTCTGTTACTTTCTCTCCAAGTTTTGGATAGGTCTGAATTCTGGTGGGTTTAAACGAAGCCATCTCAGATATGAACACTGATTCTCAGCTGACAGCAGGTTCACTCTGGGGACCTGCAATATCACAACATTCATACGGACATCACAATAAATACCAGCACGTTGCAAGTATTTTGTATTGCAAGCTTGGACTGCAGCTTTATTTCGTTTCAGCCTTACATATAACGTTAACTTGATTTGGCAATCAACAGAAAATAATAAAAAAAAACAACCAGAACAACTCCCTCGAATATAATTATCAAATATACAAACGTAAATGTTGAATATTACATCTGTATATCTATCTATTTATATATCATTCTTTGTTTAAATAAAGAGTCCCTATTTAAATCTATTTCAACAATTAATAACTATCCATCAACCATACACTTCTATGATAACAGGAGCTGAACTCTTGTAGGTTTGTTCGATAAACAGCATCGTTTAATCTAAATATTATACTGTGTTTCTTACCTTATTGTGGCCTCCAAAAAAAATGTAAACAGATTTTTGCTGGCTTTTCTGTACGTTACAGACTGTAAAACATGCGCAAAATCACGTTGATTCTATACATCCACATGGAGACCGCCATTGCGTGACGTCACACTTCCGGTGTTGAACAAACTTTATTGATGATCCTCGACGCAGACTGTGCAAAACACAAATTCATTGATCAAATAAGTTTTCTTTGATTTCTTATCAATGACATTTACAAACACAACTTGATTTCCTGAAGGATGTAGCGGCTATGATGTGGAGCCTGGGATATCAAATAATTACAATATCAGCCCAAACTTTTTTTCTCAGATGCTTTGGTATATATTTCTCATTCTCAGATCACATTTAAACCCTCAAAACTAGGCTAGGCTACATGCTCAACCCCTATGGCTCAACCTCCACATCATCTAGTCTTGTGAACATCATAAAAGCAATTTCTTATTATTTTAAACGAATTACAAATGCTTAGTCCGTTCATGCAATTGATGTACAATTGTCTGCTGTTCCCTACACTGTCAATTGCTTACCGGTATGTCATGTAAATCAAAATATATTATAGGCTATAGTTCTCTGTTGAACAGTCTCAACCCCCATAAATGCATAAGTCATTAAATGGTTGAACTGTCATAATCTGTCAAGCATATTATCTATACATTAGACCTTTTTGGTACATTAGTTGCGCTGGAGAATCTCGAATTTCACCAATGAAGGGAATTTCAACCTATCTTCAAGTTACATTATCTCCATGAGTTGCAGGAAATGTCAGGAGCTACAATAAACTATCTTATTATATAGGGGGTAGTGACGGTTCTAAGAGGTTTTTTGTATTGGTAGGCCAAAATTGTAATACATTTAACCCACATCTCTCAGCTACCCCCCACATGGTAACATGTGTAAATATGATAATATACATACAATTTAATTTATATTTGAATAGACAATGTCAAATGTTGTAACTGGCCCCATAATAGGGGACGGTTGCAACAGTCCACAGGGACAGTTGCAACATTCATTCAAATTGAATAAAGAATTACATAAAGAATTATATAAATTATTCTTTAACATCATTTTACAGTTTCTTTATTTTATTTGTGCACAGACAGGGCACAACTTCACTAAGTTAATTTGGCTGTAAAAAGACAAAGATTAGCAAAAATATACACTCACCGGCCACTTTATTAGGTACACCTGGCCAACTGCTCGTTAACACTTAATTTCTAAGCAGCCAATCACATGGCGGCAACTCAGTGCATTTAGGCATGTAGACATGGTCAAGACAATCTCCTGCAGTTCAAACCGAGCATCAGTATGGGGAAGAAAGGTGATTTGAGTGACTTTGAACGTGACATGATTGTTGGTGCCAGAAGGGCTGGTCTGAGTATTTCAGAAACTGCTAATCTACTGGGATTTTCACGCACAACCATCTCTAGGGTTTACAGAGAATGGTCCGAAAAAGAAAAAACATCCAGTGAGCGGCAGTTCTGTGGGCGGAAATGCCTTGTTGATGCCAGAGGTCAGAGGAGAATGGCCAGACTGGTTCGAGCTGATAGAAGGGCAACAGTGACTGAAATAACCACTCGTTACAACCGAGGTATGCAGCAAAGCATTTGTGAAGCCACAACACGCACAACCTTGAGGCGGATGGGCTACAACAGCAGAAGACTCCACCGGGTACCACTCATCTCCACTACAAATAGGAAAAAGAGGCTACAATTTGCAAGAGCTCACCAAAATTGAACAGTTGAAGACTGGAAAAATGTTGCCTGGTCTGATGAGTCTCGATTTCTGTTGAGACATTCAGATGTTAGAGTCAGAATTTGGCGTAAACAGAATGAGAACATGGAACCATCATGCCTTGTTACCACTGTGCAGGCTGGTGGTGGTGGTGTAATGGTGTGGGGGATGTTTTCCTGGCACACTTTAGGCCCCTTAGTGCCAATTGGGCATCGTTTAAATGCCACGGCCTACCTGAGCATTGTTTCTGACCATGTCCATCCCTTTATGGCCACCATGTACCCATCCTCTGATGGCTACTTCCACCATGTCACAAAGCTCTAATCATTTCAAATTGGTTTCTTGAACATGACAATGAGTTCACTGTACTAAAATGGCCTCCACAGTCACCAGATCTCAACCCAATAGAGCATCTTTGGGATGTGGTGGAACGGGAGATTCGCATCATGGATGTGCAGCCGACAAATCTGCGGCAACTGTGTGATGCCATCATGTCAATATGGACCAAACTCCCTGAGGAATGCTTCCAGCACCTTGTTGAATCTATGCCACGAAGAATTGAGGCAGTTCTGAAGGCAAAAGGGGGTCCAACCCGTTACTAGCATGGGGTACCTAATAAAGTGGCCGGTGAGTGTATAGGCTATAATTAATTATAATTATTAAAATAATTATTAAAAAAACTACAAAATATTTTTTTCATTAAAATCAAGACACTGAAATTTAATAATACTTCTGTGAACTTGAACACAGGTTTGGTTATAATTGTGACGAGGGCTAATGTTTTCACTTATATAGTGAAATATGACAACCGACTAGTGAGGACGTTTTACTGGCTTAGAAATCAGCCGAAACTTTACACGTTTTTTACGCGTGTATTTCGGGGAGGAGGTATAGTGTGCCAGTGTGTGTGTGCACAATCCCAGTAGCACCCCATTGCAGTACACGAGATCCAGGGGGCGGAGTTGGATCCAGATCTAAGTGGTGGAGTTGGGTAGGATTAGGGGTGGGGTTAGGGATCAGGGGTGGAGATTGGTTGGATTAGGGGTGGGGTTAGGGATCAGGGATGGAGATTGGTTGGATTAGGGGTGGGGTTAGGGATCAGGGGGCGGAGATGGGTAGGTTTAGGTATACGTAAGGTGGGAGATCCAGATCCAACTCCTCCCCCTGGATTCCGTGTTCTGCAGTGAGGACCATCTCCACAATCTTCCACTGACTGGGATTTATAAAGTGAATTCTGCACAGGTGTTTTTCCATGGGTTTTCTTCAGTTGCAGCGCGTTGAGCTCTCTAGTATGGCCTTGATTAGCTGAATCAGGTGTTTTTAATTGGGGTTGAAGCTAAAGTCAGGACAGTGGCCATCCAGGAGCAAGATTGGACACCCCTTCACTAGATTTTTTGCTTATAAAGACCGTGTGGTCTATGCTATTTGCAGCGCGTTTCTGTATTTGGTTGTGTTGTGAGTATTTGGAGCACACGTGTTGTGAAACTGATGAAGATGTCTTTTTAATTTGTTTTCTTCAGTTGCAGCGCGTTGAGCTCTCTCAGCCACCGTAGAAAGGGGTTCTTTATTAATCCATAAAATGTATCAATGTATGATAAGTGATAGCCATGATAAGACTTGTTATGCTAGCTTGACACAATAGCTGCATCTGAAATCGCATATATAGTAGGTGAAACAAAGTATGTGACAAAAGAAGAATGTCCAAATTCATTCATTCTCATAAAAGAGTAGGCAAAAAGTACCCGGATGATCTACTACTTCTGTCTAGATTCTGAAGTGTGCATATGGACACTATCCATAGACAGTAAAAGAAATGGACGCAGCGACCCCATAGACTTCAACGGAGAAAAGTGAAGTCAATTAGAAGCACTCACTTCCTGATTGCCAAGCGCACTGCGCATGCTCAAACTGAGCTGATTTCACTCAGCCGCCATTTTGAAATCGCTCCGGTGGGAAGAAAACCCAAGGGGGTAATCCATCAGCCGGAAGTTGAAGCTGCCTCCGGGGGCCGCCATTGTAGCTGGCTATCACCTGCTGTTAGCATCCCATTGACTCCCATTCATTTTGGCGTCACTTTGACAGCGAATAACTTTACATCTGAGGCGTCCAAAGACTCCATTTGTCCATTATTTATTTCTAAAGAAACACGACAATGTATAAAAGGCTCCATTACTTTGTATCTTACGTTATGGCCCCGTAGAAGCCATTCTTGTAAAAAATAGGCTAACGATTGCGTCATAACCACGGGACGCTCTGTCGCACAGTAGAGAAATTACCGTATAGACAGAAGTAGAAGCTCGTAGGCAATCGTTTACTGTCTATGAGGCAATCGGGTGGACATGGAGGCATAAAGTCAAGGGAGAAGCCCATAGATATAGAGTTCATAAAAGCAACGGGACAAAATATTTCAACAACAGATTTGTTTCAGATTTCAATTCATATTTGTGCTGGCACAGCTACTTGAAGGTCAGAACGGTTGCTCACGTGACAACTACGTCGTCAAGCTCAGTTTGAGCCTTGGAAAAAATGAGCGCGTCGCTTCCATTATGAGCACGCATACCGCGCGCCTACATTCGAAATAACAAACTTGAGCGCGCAAAAGACGCGATATGTGAGCAGGCCCTAATGGAGCCTTTTATACATTGTCGGGTTTCATTGTCGGGTTTCTTTATACTTTATTATCCTCGGAAGGAAATTTGTTTTGGACTACATGTTGCTGCATATGCACATAAATATAAAAAAGAAAAAAGAAAAAAAGAGGAAAGACAGTTGATTTTACAAATTTAAAATGAATAAGATAAACTGTTGTTTTAAAACAATAATATCTTAGTAAAAACCTTAAAGGGGTCATATAATAATACATGCACTTTTACAAGTTGATTGTACTGAAATGTGTGTTGGCAGTGCCTGTACACAACCATCATAAAATGATAAAAATCCATCCAGTGTTTTAAAAAAAAAATGTTTTCCCCTGTCTCAAATCAAGCCGTTCGACCGTGTGACGACACACGGTCGGACGCCCCTCCCACGATTGTTGATTGACAGCAGCGTTTCAACACAGACCCGCCCTCGCTCGTGAGCGAGCTGTCAATCATAGTCCGCGCGGAGCGGCGCGGTCATTGTTGATATGCTGGAGCACTGTCTATGAGCAGAATGGCGTCTAAGCCAGTGGTTCCCAAACCTGTCCTCACGGCACCCCAACACTGCACGTTTTCTTTATCTCCCTAATCAAACACACCTGATTCAACTCATCAGCTCATTATCACATGGGTTAATGAGCTGATGAGTTGAATCAGGTGTGTTTGATTAGGGAGATAAAGAAAACGTGCAGTGTTGGGGTGCCGTGAGGACAGGTTTGGGAACCACTGGTCTAAGCGATTGTGGTGTTCTGTTCTTGGGTGTAATAACGAACACAGCAGTCATTTTGATGTTCCTAAATCCGAACCGCTGAAGACGCAGTGGCTGAGTTTGTTTTCGAAGGGAATATTCCCCACGAGTAACGTCAATGCTCTCATGTTTGCGCGAATCATTTCACACCAGACTGCTTTATAAATGAGGGGGTCAGTATAAAGCTGGTTTTGCTAAGAAGCTGCTCATGAAAAAAGGATCAGTACCAGCTATCCGTGTTCCTGCTGAACCTTCAGAAGAACTGAAGTGAGTGTAACGTTTTATTAACCTTTATATTAATATATTAATCTTTGCAAATCGCTTGCACGCTTCACGATAAATGCGTCGGTTTACACTCAGGGTACATTACGGCATGTTTTCTATGTACGACGTTCTCAATATAATTCATAAGTCCACGTTTATAATGAACAACGCTATGGTTATTGTGTTACAAACGGACACACAGAACAGAGGGGCGGGGTGAGCAAAGCTCATGATCATTTAAAGGCATATGCACTGAAACGGCGTGCTGAAAACAGAGCTGTTTTTGACCAGGTAAAATAAGTGTTTTCTTACAATACTAATGAGAATTTTTAATTAAAGTATATTGCAAACTTTTAATTTAGACCCTAAAGAATCATATTAGCTTGTACAAAAATGGCATTATATGACCCCTTTAAGTAATATTGACAAACTATATATCATTTGAAAGCTTATAATCTAGTTTGCATATTTGGTGACTGATTTTCAAAATAACTTACAGAGGAGCCGTAATTTATCAATTTGCAACAAGAATATTTTCATACTCCTAAGGCGTTTTCAGACCTTTTTTTTTAAATAGTGATGAACATGAAAAATCATGAAGAAATGGTAGAAACCTCAGTTTGTTTTCATGCCAAGAGTTCAAAAGATAGCATCCATTCAATTATTTTAGAAAAAAAGGTCTGAAAATGTTTTAAATATAAAGAAAAAAAGAATAAATTCACCATTTGTGATGTGGCAGTGAGCTATAACGCACATGTGTGTTCTTTGTATGTTTCTTAGAGGTTGAATTCATATCAAAATCAGCCAAACTTCCCATACTACTTCTGAACAGGATCTTCATAAATTGTATGAAAATTGTGGAAATAATGGTTTAGATAACTCAAAACACATATGGAAATGGGGCGCCCTTATAAGGGCAGTAATGAAGTCTGGTTTAATTTTTTTAATTTCTACAAAAATCTGCCAAATGTCTTCTTTAAAACAAGACCAATCTTACATCTATAGTCCAAAGCATTCTTGAATTACAACCATTTAAGTTGGAAATGTGCATTTTTATGTCTATTCAAAAAAAGGGGGGTGACACTTAACGTATTTTTTTGCAGAAGGAATGGTCACACGTGCCTGCTTTCTTCCAGTATAAATATCATCCATGTAGCTTATTCCTGATTGGAGGAATAAGCCATGATGTAACTGGCCCTTGTTGCAACTGTCCCCTTTCTCCCTATATAATGTGTGTGTGTGTGTGTGTGTGTGTATATATATATATATACATATATATATATATATATATATATATATATATATATATATATATATATATATGTATGTATATGTGTGTGGGTGTGAGTGTGAGTGTGAGTTTGCCTATGTCACGACTGCACCAGTCCCTCACTGCTGCACTCCCTCACTCACAGGGCCTTAATACTTGCGGTCTTGGCCACTTAAGAGTGCGTGCACGCGACAGGAAGTAAGTGTGCAAGACTTTCCCATGTAAAAAAAAAAAGCCAAAGCGCAGTTCCCTGAACGCAATCTTCAATACCGCATCGGTGCGATATTCGAGGCCAAGCGTATCCCATCATGCATTAGGTTTGGGAAATCACATGCCCGAAATCGTGAGATATGAAACTAAGTTAAATTAATTATATATTGCATGTCTTTTTATTGGTGCAAAGATGAGTAGGCTATGTGTATTTTGTACAACATTTGCAACTGCTTTTTATCACTTAATTAGAAGCACCACAGTTTTAAATTGTGTCTTCTGTTACATAGGGACTACTGACCAGACATTTAAAAGTTTATTTTCAAATGCAAAGTATTTAAAAAATCAAAATAAAGCTCTGTAAACACTTGCATTTTTCCGTGTACTGACGACACCATTGTCAAAATGATCCCCATTCACACGGATCCGTAATAATGACTGAAAACACTATGTTCTGCGGTCAGATTAGGAAATCACCACATTTGCTGATGTTATGCTCAGTGGATACTGCAGTATGCACAAACAGGAAGGCGCTATGAAGTTATAGTTAAGGGATCATGCTACTCAGTGTAGAAGACTTTACTTCAGCTTTAAGAAAATCTCCTTTCTGAGAATCCTTAACACCATGAAGAATAGCTTTTACTGAATCGATGGTCTATGTTCCTATGGGAATTTAAAGGCCTAACTAACTTTTACTGAATGAGATGCCTGCCTTTGTCTATCAGCTGGAGGTAAAGACAAATTCCCTTTGGCTGGCAGCAAGATTTAACTTGTAGCCAATTGGAAAAATCTAGAAGATAGCGGACCTTGGTTGGCTCTTTTCATGGACCTGTTGAATTCACAGAACTGCTCACTGGGTAGTTTTTCTAAGAGTCTCTCTACATGAGAGCCACAAGAGAGCTCAGAAAGACCATCACAGCTCATGGATTGAAGTAGTCTTACAAGTGCTTGAACACGCATGGGAAACTGATCTAGAGCTTGAGCATCTCCAGGACAAAGAGCTGCCACATCAAGAATAGCTCGGAAGTTCTTTCAGGGCAAGCTGTCTAGGCTGTCCATAACGTTCAACAAGAGCTCTGATTGCTTGATTGTAAAGTTGAGGGGTGTGGACATAAGCCAACGCTTATCTCACAACGCAAGTCTCTTAGCTTGATCTACTTTCAAATGGCCCAACAAAACATGATACTTGTACTGTTCAGTCTCATGTAGATCAAGCAAATTAGACAAGGGCGTTTTCAACATCATATACTGGTTTTCATCCTCTCTTGTAAGGTAAGGAAAAGATGGACCTTCTATGAATCTCTCATGATGAGGGACTGAGGCTGAAGGGGCTGCAGGAAATGCTTGATGTTGATATTACTGAGAAACAAGCCCATAAGAGGTCTGAGAGGGCACTGTTAAAGGCTGAATGCTTGGATATTGAGGAACATTTAATGCAGGTGCTTAAGTGACCAGTGGGGGCGCTGTCACAGTAGCAGGTTGAATACTGCTGGGCAAATGTACTGACACAGCAGGCTGGTAAGGGACTGCAGCTGGTATAAAGGCTGAGACAAAGTTGACTGAAGAACAGGAGCTGACAATGCAGGAGCATGAGAGGCTTGAAATGTGGCTTGTGGCAAATTAAGATGAGCAGATGAGATTGAAAGTAGGTAGGATCTGAACAACGAATTTATGATTTACAGGAGGTGAAGACTGAAGCTGCAAAGAAGCTTGAACCTGAGTTGAGAGTTGGCCATATGGTAGAGAATTAGGCGGTGGAACAAAAACAGGCTCTGAAGGTCTAGGAGTAGAATCGTCATATGGGGAAGGACCTTGAAGCATGCAGAGAGTGCACCTACATTCATGCACTGGTGGATTAATCGCAAGTGTGCAATTCTTGGGTTTGTTCTTTTAACTCAGCAATACACTGTTGTGATATTGATAAGCTAAATACTCTGTAGCAGCATATAGTTCCCTTTATGTTAATCCGATAGGGATTCTGATCACTGTATGAGGCAGAAACATATTTATGCTATTCTAAATGCTACTTATGTTAACTATTGGAATAATACATACAAGTATGTATATGGAAAATACCAGAGACTGCTTGAAGAACGTAGACAAATCATATATGATTGTAATTGTGTCTTTATTTGGTTTAATGTTTTTTTGGTCTCTTCCCTGAGCCTTTATTTGATGCAGGACTAATGCATCCACATATGTCATAAAAAACATGCATTCTTGTTACAACTAATAACTCCTGTTTTCTTCTCATGAGATCCCTCTGTTGCTCTGGCTTAAAGGATAACAGTACAGAGAGATGGGAGAGATCGCTCAAACCTCCTCAGATCGCATAATTTATATTTTATCAATATTTTTCTAAATGTGTAAACCTTTGGACTTAAAAGCCTTATTGGAGTTGTTTTGTGTATTCCTGTGATCGCAAATAAATGGAAGCAGGTGTTAATGAATAGGTGTGTTCCCTTTTTATGAGAAATGGTATACCAGTTTGATTCAGCATGATTGATGTGCACTCCAGACACTAATTAATACATTACTGTCACTATAAAAAAAAAATATTGTAAAACTATTAATAAATGAATATATTGATGGTCAAATATTGATGCTGGAATCTTAAGTATTTAAGTAAAGACAAAACGTTTGCTTCTGTCATACTCAATTTGCGATTTACAGTTTTCAGTCAGCTGGTGAAACGGTAGGGTTGTGTGACGTCGTTCTATGGAGGCATGTTAAATGCGGGTTTTAGGGTAGCACTGCAGGTCTACTGGCCCGACAGTGGAAACGCAACTTGATTTTGGGCTCATTGCTTGAGGTCCGAGGCTAGGACCCCGCCCAGCACATTGTTAGCCCTGGCTCGCACTGGCCGGACAGTGGAAAAAAGCTATATATATAGCTCCAGAGAGCTTTGGGGAGATGCAACCTCAGCAAGACGACTCTCTGTGAGAGGAGGCTAAACCATACTCTATTCTAAAAGCAACTTTGTCAGGGAGTGCCAGTTTGGACATCACCTGTTTATACGGAGCTAAAGCATAAGGACTCTGTGCATAACAAATCTTGAAATGAGAGAAGTACAGAAAACACTATGCTACTGATGGATCAATCAAGGTCAAGGAGGTTCAGAGAGACATATGAAAGCTTTAGCATAAGTTCTGCCGGGAAGACTCAATTGTATACGTCAATTATTACCTTCTCATCTATCGAATCGTGTTCTAATACATGTGGTATAAAAGAGGTACTTACTCATGTCTGAGTTCGCAGATGCTGACGCTAATAAATGGTAATTGTTATAGTATTATTCTCCCGAGTCTTTCTGGTAGAAAACTCAAGACCATTATCCATAGGCCCTGGGAGCTGAGCCATTTGAAAGGGAAACTTAATATTCTAAGGACATACAACTTAATTTTTTTTTACAGTGAAATCGCTGAAAAAAAACGTAATAAATAAATAAATAAATGGATATAATGTAATTTCTATAGTTTTTGCTGCGTGTGAGAATGAGGGCCAAATAAATAGACAGACAAGAGAGATGGATGAATAGATAGAACCTCATAATTGGCAGAAAAAAAAGGTTACAGAGGAAAACAGGAATGTACAGCATATTTAGTGACCCAAGTGAAAAAGTAAAGCGAGAAGTGACTGGCCTTATTCGGTACTTTCATGCCCATGATATTTAGATGAGGGGACAGGCCAATTCTGGCTTTCTAGAAATTAACAACAGGGTATGACTTTTCAGAATATGTCTTCCTCAGCATATGTCATAAGTGAAAGGGAAATATCAGGTTAAACATTAAGTTCACAAAATTAGTCAAATAGCATTTTTTATAGCAGAAGTACCTACGTGTCCTTTGGTGCTTTCAGGATGTAGGCACATATGCTAAGGGGTATCACTGGGGAGAGTCTCAGTCTGAGTTCCTCTTAAGGTAACCAAGTTATTTAAAGTTGCTACACTCTTAAAAATAAAGGTTCTTCATAGGCATTGGCATTCATAACATTTGTAAAACCTTTTCATAGCACAAAAAGGGTTCTTTAAATGATTAAACTGTTCTTCACACTAAGCAAAATAAGGTTCTTTAGGGAACCAAAAATACTTGTTCTATGGCATTGCTGCTAAAACCCCCTTAAACCTTTATTTTTAAGAGTACGAAGCAGCTTTGCACTGTTGGACTGTAGACGCAAAGGACAAAACTGCCCCAAACTGAGTTTCCATGTGCGTCTCTAATTCTAGCAATTAGTGACACGTGTCAAGGCAAAGAAATGTGTCATTTAAACCATAATGTATGCTTGAGGAAATTTCATGCCCTGGCGAGTGAATTTTAATAACACCTAATGACTTATATCTTGCTACAGTGTGTCTCTGCACTTTTGAGGAATGTGTTGCGTTTCTGACATCAAGGGGACCTGCCAGAATGATGTCAGTCCACTGCCCTTTTAAAGGCTCTTCCTTAAACATACCTATAAGGAATCAGCTTTTCACTGTATTCATGCCCACAGGTCCTCCAAACAGCCATAAACACACACAATGCAATAAATGTATGTTTCACCTCATGAAATACCCAAAATTGCCAACCGCTCACGAGACATGGTTTCCCCTTGCGCGGCATACAGAAGTACAGTGTTTAGATCATTTGCAAAGCAAAGGCTGAACAGAGGAACTACTGTTCCACACATTTACACCGCCTCAACCACAGATCTTTATCAGTCCTCTTATCACCTTTAACAACAACATGTTTGGTTTCTGTCACACATTTATTTGAAGCAGACATGAGACGAAAGGGGAAATTCAGACCCCATATTTTCTCTAGAATTCAGAGAGACTGAGCAAGAAAGAGCCTAGTATTGAGTTATGAACAGTTGCAGACAACGTGCAAACTATATAGCTAACCTATATTAACCTGTAAGAACTTTGAATTCAAAGTCAATTTTTCCATTAGAGTTTAAACTCTCAGAACCCCACTTCTCTTTCTAGCCACATCAGTCTTTCCTTCATGTTTATAATTCTCTCACTTCCTTAATTATCTCTATTATAATGTGTATATTTGTGCTTGTGGTTAAAGGTCTGACCTCCTGAGTCCTGATTATATTAAAGACAAGAACAGAATTCTGACAAAAATGAACAGCAAGAATTTTTCTTCTCTCATTTTCTTCTAACCCACTCTTATGTTCTCTGTTGTTCTTGAATTAAGCTAAACCAAAAGAGTTTGAGCTCTAAAAAGCTTTATATATATACAGTATAT
Organism: Rhinichthys klamathensis goyatoka; assembly: GCF_029890125.1. NCBI lineage: Eukaryota > Metazoa > Chordata > Actinopteri > Cypriniformes > Leuciscidae > Rhinichthys > Rhinichthys klamathensis. Next base: position 645,608 of record NW_026606932.1, read on the forward strand.
AGAAATATATATATATAAAAAATATTTTTTAGTTATTGCATGGAAAAAGATAGTCCACGAGGAAGTAACGAGGAGTAGCCAAACATAAAGTGCCCTTTCTCTCCCCTCAACGTTTATAATCTAATGAAGATTATATCGAATCATCTAATCTAATATTAATATACAGTATCTATTCTTTGTCCTATCTATGTCCTTCTTAAAGTGTTATTTATTAAAAACAATTTCTCCAACAAATGTACTAAATATCTCAAGGGCAAATGTTGTTGAATATATATATATATTGAAGATATAAATATTTTCAACATAAGGATTAGACAATTAATTCAAATGGATTATATATGTGTCTCTTTATTATGTAAAAAATAAGTTACAAAGAGGGCAAATGTTGCCCCTTAATAAAAATAAAATAAAAAAGTTTCTGACATGACAATAGACATTGTATACTAGCCTACTATACCAGTCAACATGGTCAATATTGTAAGGGGAGAGATATGTTCACCCACTTTTTGAGATTTTTTTGGGACTAATGATTCTCTTTGTTCTGTTACCCCATGTATAGTATAGTATAGTATAGTATAGTATAGTATAGTATAGTATAGTATAGTATAGTATAGTATAGTATAGTATAGTATAGTATAGTATAGTAGGCTATCAGTTTACTAAAGGCACATGGGCTATCATTAGACACTGGGGAAAATATATGTGTCCAAATTGACCAAACTATACTGTAGGTTAGTAGGCTACAAACACAGTTAGAACTTCTGAAACTGGTCTATAATGGGAGTGATGACAGAGAGGGGAAGAGAACCCATCTATTAGTAATTTAGCAGAGAATGACCGCGCGCGTCTTTAGTGGTAATTTTAACACTTGTTCATAGTGAGTTCTTGTTTTTGAGAATCCGCATAAGTTTGCCCAAGGGTTACGTGGGTGTTATCGAGTGGGAATGTGTGGAATAAAAGCCCGCACAGACCCTGCGAAAGAACACACGACGCACCTCGGACAGACGCACTTGATTTTTTCTGCGCTGAATTTGAAGCGCGCAACAGAACGAAGGTAAGACATGTATACGCTCGGAGCTACAAACTAAACTTAACTCACTTAAATCATATTCCTTTACATTACAGCTCTAGATGTATTTAAACGTTTATAGGCTGTACAAATATACAGGGTTAAAATAAGAGAAAAATAAGTTTGAACAATAAATATAGTTTCAATAGTTTTGTACATAAAACTTGGAAAGCTGATATCCTGCAGTGTGACATACTCTATAGTTTAGACAACATTTCGCTGATTCTTATATTAAATTCTGTACAGTCAGTTTCATGAGCTCATAAATTTGGAGATCATGCGACATATTTGTATAGCCTCCTTTGTAAAATTCATTTGCAACCTTTAAAAGAACTGAAAAAGGAAAACCTTTAACCCTTTGAAGTCCGCACCAAGAAAAAAGTGATGGAACTTTTTTTTGTTTGCATTTCTTATCTCCTTATGTCGCTAGTAACCACACTCAATGTATTTTTTTTTCAACACATCCCATAAATTTTTTAAATATCGGCCTCTACCAAATGGTTGAGATGTCACTTAATGGTAAAAAAAAAAATGGTACCGGAATTCATACACATACTTTGCCATACTTTTTCATTGCCCATCATAATTTATGATCAAAACCTTTTCTAGTCTTGACTAAACACATTGTCAGAAAGGTCTGAGTCTCAAGGTTCCATATACAGAAGTGATATTTGGACAGAAATGTATTAATTTGTTACAGCAGAATGCATAGGCTACAATTAAATTTATGGAATTTATGTCATTTTTGGTATTACGCCTAAACAAAATCTCATGGGAACTTCAACTACATTTTTGTTATATCAACTTCAAATTTTGGAACACAACTTGGTTAGATATATGGCTTTGATTTTTTTGTAATTTTATAGTAAAAAATATATTTTTTAAATATATATTTTATATAAAAGAAAAAATATTAAGTACAGTATATTTGATTTAATGAAAATTTAAAACTTCCATAACTTTTTCATAATTTTATTTTTTGAAGTGCTTTTACTTCAGCAATAATCTGCTCAGTGTTTTCTTTAAAACAAGACTAAACTTAGGTCTTTATTCCAAAGCATACTTGAATTACAACCAAGTTTTAATAGTGCATTGTAATGTCCATTCTCAAAAAGGGGGGTGACCGGTAACCGTTATGTTTGGTTGAGCATGTTTTTGAAAAAGTATTAAAAACATATTTACGGTTTTTCAAGGCACCAAGTAACATAATTTTGTAAAGTTAGGGCTCTTACAGTGTAATATGTAAAAGAAAATAAGCTTAGCTTGCAAAATTTCACCAAAAACAGTTCACATGGCTGGGGTGATTCATTTGTTTCAAGTGTTGTGACAAGTGCTGTTGATTGACACTGTGACATCTAGTGGATTTTTTTGGCATAACATACCTCAGTCAGATGGTAGAGATGACTCAATCAGTTTGAGTTAAGGTACTCCTCTCAATAAAATATAGTGACTCAAAATGTGCTAAATTTTTCCATTTGGTTGAGCAGACATTTAAAGGGTTAATGGTGAATAAAAATGGTGACCAGTTACAGTAGGCTATATACAATAGGCTACATATTTCCCCATAAACATTCATTTAAATTGATATATGTAAATATGAATACTGTAAAAAAAAAGTTTTATCCTTGGTTCAGGGATTACAATTGCAAAAATTATTGTATATGTTTTTATGATGACCGTTATTATTATAATCGATCATTACCAAATATTGGTTAACGTTCAGTCAATATTGCTACACCAATGCTTGATGAAGGTATTGTGCTAATTTTTCTTTTGATCAATAAATAATCATTTGATCATTGAATTAAACAAATAATAAATGTTTAATATTTCAATTTGCGTATTCTTTCTCCAGATGGGTTATTTGATGAGGTTCATCGTTCTCTTCTGTTTGTCCATAACGAGGATGTCTGCGCTTAACTTTTTCCCTGATAAATGTGAGAGCACACACACACACGCGCGCACACACAGGTTTTTTGGTTGGGACTTCCCCACTTGTTTGGTTATCTATCTATCTATCTATCTATCTATCTATCTATCTATCTATCTATCTATCTATCTATCTATCTATCTATCTATCTATCCATCCATCCATCCATCCATCCATCCATCCATCCATCCATCCATCCATCCATCCATCCATCCATCCATCCATCCATCCATCCATCCATCCATCCATCCATCCATCCATCCATCCATCCATCCATCCATCCATCCATCCATCCATCCATCCATCCATCCATCCATCCATCCATCCATCCATCCATCCATCCATCCATCCATCCATCCATCCATCCATCCATCCATCCATCCATCTATCTATCTATCTATCTATCTATCTATCTATCTATCTATCTATCTATCTATCTATCTATCTATCTATCTATCTATCTATCTATCTATCTATCTATCTATCTATCTATCTATCATCTCTCTATCTATCTATCTATCATCTCTCTATCTATAAATCAATCAATCAAATCAATCTATCTATGGATGGACCATGGACAAAGAGATAAATAGATAGTTCATTACTAAGTCCATTTGAGTATTAAATATAAATATTTGTCACTTTTTATGCTAGTGCATATTAAAGTGCCCACAATGTAGGTGATTGCATCTATTCTGTGCTCTGAATTGCTTCTCTTTATGCAGTTGAAATTGGTGAAAAACACACATCCGTCACCCTGACCTGTAAAACGAATAAAGACAGTGTCACATGGAAACATGAGGATGCAGATATCACAGTGGAAATAGTGGAATCAGATTTTGAAAAAGTCAGTGGTCGGAGTTTGACCGTGATCGACCTGCAGGAAGACCAAATCGGAAATTACACCTGCTGGAGTGATAAGGGTCTTGAAGACTACACCTATCTCCTGCTTGACAAGTCTAAAGAAGACACAGGTGGGAGCGTCATATATTCCTAACATTCCTCTCAAGCAATCAGATCTTAAGGTTAGGTTATGGTTAGGAATAAGGCCTATATGATTGTTTGATAGGAATGTCATCCTAACACCAAAAAGGATGTTGACCATGCAAAGTTGTGGCATTCCAATATTCATTAACCATGTCATTAGTTAACCATCCAATGTTACATTAATATTACACATTAAAGCACTGTCCAGAATAGTAAAACCACAGTATTTTACTAATAGCTCGATCAGAGGCTGCGTATACAGAGTTTTGGAAGGCACAGCCAAATGAAAGTGCATACACTTTATTTAATATTTAATCATATTTTTAATAAGTATTCTAGTGATGAAATAGTCACTTGGTTAACCATAAATTTGATCATTCTTCGTTCTAGATCAGTGATTCTCGCTAATGATGTCCTCACACAGGCACAAAGAGCAGGGAAAAAAATAATGCTAAAGGCAAATATTAAATTCAACCAACCATAAAATCACGCATAGCTTATCAAACAAGTGAGAAAACACTTTCCATATCTTTTGTTGTTGACGTCAAAGGCTGTGTGTCCAAACAAATTCTACAATATTTTGTGCAAATTCTGCCGTCAGTGGGTAGAATCTATGGCTGACAGATTTTAAGGACATTTACTACTGTGTTATTTCTGGTTTTTGAAGCAAAACTAGTAGGGGACCACTTATCTAGATCATTATTTGTGTATTATTATGTGAAGGCAGTTTAAAGTTTCCTTTAAAAGTGCCTCATTAAAAATAGCTGCCTGTTGAGTCATTGACTGTCTGGGCTGCAAAGCAGGAAGGCAGCTTACCGGTAGTTTTTGGACAGTATTCAAGTTTATGTCTGTTCAGTCAGGTTCAGCTTTTTCAGCGAATTTCTTTCTTCCTCTTCAGTGTTTAACATCAATTGCACAGCTGAAACTCTTTCCTGCACTGAACACATCAAATGTGCTTGGACCTCAGATGAATTTACTGCTTTCAGACTTCGCAATACAAGGTATCAGACATCCAAACACACCCACAGATTAAATAAGATGATTTTATCACTGACTCAACTGAACATGCGTGTGGTGTTTATTTAGAGATAATGGTAACTGGGTGTCACAGCCTGTGGATGGGGTATTTTTTCTCCCACATTCAACTAATTCCTATTCTGAAGAATCGGAGCGACTGCTGATAACAGGGGAGGCAGTTTCCTCATGTTGCTATTTGAAAACTGACTACAGCTTCTACCTCCGAGACATTGGTGAGTGTGTGGGTTAAGATTGTAAGTTTATGCTCTGATTAACTCTTTTTTCACAATGCGTTCTTCGTCTTATTTTAAGTCATTTAAAGTCATCATGTTGGGCATGTTTTATGGGGACTTTCCATAGACATAATGATTTTTATACTGTACAACCTATATATTATATCCCCGAACCCTAAACCTACCCATCACAGAAAATTTCTGCATTTTTTCATTTTCAAAAAACTTCACATAGTATGATTTATAAGCTGTTTTCCTCGTGGGGACTAAAAAATGTCTCCACAAGGTCAAAGATTTCTGGTATTCCCATCTTCAATAGACAATAGTTTTTAAAAGTAAAAAAAAAATGTACGTCTTGATTGTGTGTTAATTACATTAAATTTTTTTAATATATATTAACAATAATGATGTAAATATTAATCAATATATATATATATGTATATATAAGTCATCATTGGAAGTTTGCTGAGGCCCTCTAGTGGGCGCATGGTTGAAAAACACTGGTCATCATTGATTGAAAGTGATGTCTCTTGTTTTTCCTAGTTAAGCCAGCCAATCCAGACATTTCAATCTGCACAGTAAAAAATGGGGGAAGTGATAAGCAAATCATAGAACTGGAGGTGATGCCACCTTCTTCCTGGCCGCAGCCTCACAGTTTCTTTCCTCTGAAGCATCAGGTCGAGTACCAGATTCGACACAATGGGGAGGTACGAAATGCTCTCCTGCACACACCAACGCACATCTCTAAAGATTAGTTCACCAAAAATGAAAGAAATATTCAGTCATCATTTACTTTTATGTCATCCCAAACCTGTATGACTTTCTTTCATGATGAAGTTGAACAGAATTATAATCAGTGATGCTGTCTACACTGGATGCAGAGAGGCGCGACACACACATTCCCGACAGTAAACTGATGCCCCGTTCTATTTCTGACATACGTCTGACACGAAGAACAAATGGATTTGTATTTGCAACGGTCGCTTTTTCCAGTGTAGACAGCCTCAAGCTAGGAACAATTCAAGTCTTTAATTACTGAAAATCATAATGTTCATTTTAGGGTGAACTATTTCTTTAAGAACTGTCATTAATTCTCTTGTTTTCTGTTTCTGTATACTCACAGCTGAAGACTGAAGAATGGGAGGAGGGGTCAAAGATTAAAGTTGAAGGGCATATCAGAAAACTAAGGGTGCGCTCCAGAGACATGCTTCTCCTCTCTCAGTGGAGCGAGTGGACCTCGTGGAAAAAAGTAAACTAGTGATTTAAACCTCCCTTCCTCCTGAACCCTTTATTTATATCTCCTGTCCCATTTTCCTGTTCCTTATTTATTTATTTATTTATATATGTGTTTATGTGTGAATGATCATGACACTGGTTACATATGACTGTTACACACACACTGTACGACTGTATGCACCATGTCTCTGTCCTATTAAAACCTTTGCTCTTCTATTCTGTCTCTTCATTCCTTAAAGTCCCCCTAGTCAATCATTTTATCCTTTAAACGACATATTTAAACGTTTTTTTTTTCCCAGTGAAAATGATTTCCGCATGACTTAAAATAGCTTGAAAGTACACCCTTGCTTCATTTAGTATACACGGATGCATGAATATGCAAATTAGCCCCGCCTCCACTCACTCACACCAGCTCAGAATACCTGATCCAAGTGGCAAGTGGAAATACTGGTTTAATTCAGCCCTATATGTTTGAACCAGAAACTGATTCAGAAGAAGTGGAAGAGTGAATTATACAGGCTCGTGTACAGTGCTGGTCAGAATTATTTGCCCCTTTGGTAAATATGATCAAAGATGGCTGTAAAAAATAAATCTGCTAACAGATCTGAGTTTTCTCCTATAATGCCTGATGAGTTTGGTCCAGATCCATGTTGGCGCTTCTTCTCTTCAGTTCAGCCCACTCATTTTCTATAGGGTTCAGGTCAGGGACTGGGATGGTCATTGCAGATGCTTGGTTTTTGTTGCATTTTTGTTTTGATTTTGATGTTTGTTTTTGTTGCAAAAAGTATTTAATTAAAGGGGGCAAATAATTTTTCCCAATGTGTTTTGGAGAAAAACATTTATTTCATAATGTGATTTCCCCCACTTTCAATTCTTTTACTTCAATGAAGATGTTTGCTTTAAAAAATATATATATATCAAAAGGATTTTTTACAGCCATCTTTGATCATATTTACCAAGGGGGCAAATAATTCTGACCAGCACTGTACATCAGAATGATAACACGTTTTATGTATCGCTTTCTACATCGTAGAGACATATCGACAACACGTAACAGTAATTAATAAGATTAGCCTTTTGCTTGACTACGTTATCAAACAGCTAATAATGTGTTGCTAATGTTACACAAACCATGTTCCTGTTCACATCTCAGTCTGCCTTTTGTAAATCAGTATCCTTAGAAACGCCTGAACAGCTTAGAACGTCAGTGGAGAAAAGCACATAGTTCATCATAACATCGTAGTACACATCATAAACAACATAATTCACCCGCTATATTGCTAAACGCACCCTGATTTTTCCTATCAACAGAAAAATATATCGGGATAACCTGGATTTTCTCTTGAGACAGCTCTGCTTCACAACATAGTTAATGATATGCTAAAGCCCGCCCACACGTTGACATGATTGGTTATTACATGTTTGTGACGTAGAGAACAAGGGCGATTTTAAACCGTGCTTTTGTCTTTGGTTAAATGCAGTTTTAAGGAGAAAATACTCAGCAATGGTGTTGACTGATGAATTTGATTATGGTTGGTTTGTATTAAAGCATGTTAAAAAAAACGCCACATAGACATATAAACAAACATTAAAAACTTTGATTTTCTTTAAGTATCACAGTTACAATTCACTGGCCTACCATTAAAAATAACTGTTTTCTATTTTCATGTATTTTAAAATGTAATTTATTCCGGTGATGGAAAAAATGTCTTTCCTTTTAAACAGTATGTATACGAGAGAGAAGCTTTGCGTCCAGATATCTGTGTGTGTTTATGACAGAATGCACATGATTTCTTGTTCTCTGTATAGGTGCCCGACAGGGAAACAAGAACCCGTACCAAAGAAAGGGGCAAAGAAAAGAAGAGGCAAAAAGAACAACAAGAAATAAGAAATAAGAAGAAAAATCACAAGAAACCCGGCATGGGGAAAAAAAGAGGAAACTTCTGAACTGGGCATGTTTTTGAATTACTAAAAGAATATTAAAAGTCTAAAAGTAAAATATCTAAAAGTATATTTTTATTCTAATTCAAACACTAAATAGAGAGCGAATTTGTGTATAAGATTGCTTGAATAAATGCTAAATAATCATTGCAATCTTGAGCTGAGTATTCAACCGCAGGGGGCAACAGTGAGTTAGGTTCTCCCTTTAGGGCTTTATGGAATTCTCTAGTTTGTAAATGAAAAATCAATAGAGCTCACGAATGGAAATATGTATAGTAAATATATAAAGAAATAAATAATTTTCAAAAATATTTATTGATATTATTATTGTGTTATTTTCCTTCTATGTTTCTGTTCTTTTTAACTGCACTCTTTTACTTGTGTGTCCTCTTGGTTTTCTCTTTGCTCATCCGTTATGACTGTGTCTTGCTGCAGTTGCATCAGGGTTTCATTTTGATTGGCAGGATGAGCGGTAAAAAACAGCCAATGGTTATTGTCCCGCTCAGCTTTATGGGAGTCCAAGAAGGTGTGAGCAGTGAGTTCATATTCTTTACCAAAAGGAGTCCTAAACACACAAACAGAAAAGAAAAACACTAGTAAATATCCCCACAAAATGAACATTAAATTAGACTGACCTGTTTTAAAGCTCAAGTTTATATGTATATATATATATACAGTGCTGGTGAGAATTATTTGCCCTCTTGGTAAATATGATCAAAGATGGCTGTAAAAAATAAATCTGCATTGTTTATCCTTTTGATATTTTATTTAAAATCATCAAAAATAAATATTTGGTCAAAAGTTTGGAAAAATTACTATTTTTTAATGTTTTTAAAAGTAGTCTCTTATGCTCATCAAGGCTGCATTTATTTGATCAAAAATACAGAAAAAAATGTGTAATATTGTGAAATAAAATAAAATAATGGTTTTCTATTTGAATATACTTTCAAATATAATTTATTTCTGAGATGCAAAGCTGAATTTTCAGCCTCATTACTCCAGTCTTCTGTGTCACATGTTCCTTCAGAAATGATTCTAATATGCTGATTTATTATCAATGTTAGAAACAGTTGTGCTGCTTAATATTTTATAACCTGTGATACTTTTTTCAAGATTCTTTGATGAATAAAAAGTAAAAAAAGAACAGGTTATTTAAAATAGAAATCTTTTGTAACAATATACACTACTGTTCAAAAGTTTGCGGTCAGCCAATTTTTTCTTTCTTTTTTGAAAGAAATTATTATTATATACAACAATGTTAAATGATAATATACTATATAATGATAATATATATAATAAATGATAATATATGATTATATCCAGTAATGATGCTGACAATTCAGCTTCGTGTCATAGAAATAAATTATATGTTAAAGTATATTAAAATAGAAAACCATTATTTTAAATTGAAATATTTTAAAATATTATTGTTTTTTTCTGTATTTTTGATCAAATAAATGCAGCCTTGATGAGCATAAGAGACTTCTTAATGCAACTACATATTTCTGAGTGAGACAAGATTCAAATTAAATGACCGACTTCTTAATGCAACTACATATTTCTGAGTGAGACAAGATTCAAATTAAATGACCCATCATACCACTGATCAGCTCTACCAAACTTGGATGTCTTTTTGATTGATACTGTGAAGCAGCTTTGATACAATCTGTATTGTGAAAAGCGCTATATAAATATATTTGACTTGACTTGACTTGACAAGATAACAAGAAAATGAAGAATGCAAAGTGGATTTTATTGATTAGGAACTTGTAATATTAAGCCATTCCCTCAACACTTGAATTGAAACTTTTACAGTATAAAATAAAACATTACCATAGGATGTGATTGCTGAGTGCAGCCAGACATTGATTTGTCTTAAAGTGGGAAATCAAAACCTTGCTGTTCACCTGCCAAAACAAAGCATTCACGTCAGGTTATTAAGGCAACACCAAGTAACTTTTCCTCAGCGGTCGCCCTACAGGTTGGAAGAGGAATTGTCCATTACCGCTGTCGTAAATAATTTAGCCTACCGCAGCCTACGGTCGCACGCACGCTCGCTGTTTATCCAGCACCGGCTTTGGAATCAACAATGGCAGACATCCCAACCTGCAAGAAGTCATTTCAGGGAGGTATATCTTGGTGACTGGATTGTTGACGGGGGGGGGTGGCGGGTTGACTAGCTTTCGTGAGGCACACTCGCAAGGTCTCTCGCTCTCTCTCTCTCTGCCGTGCACGTGCTATGTATGTTATGCGCGCAGTATGTTCTGTCTCGCATGCGCGCTCTAGATTCCGGGAGATTTGAACTAATTTGCGGGCATCAGGGAGACGCTATCAATATGCGGGAGACTCCCAGGCCACAGACAATTTGAGAAAGTGGTGGGGGAAGTGACGTATGCCGTAAAGCAGTCGAATTTTGTAGTTCTTTTTGTGCTCGGGTTACTACCCGAAACCCGAAGTTACATAGTGCAAGTAAAAGCGATACAGACCACGTCAGGCTATGGCAGACGTGTCATTTAACCTATTGTAAATCGATGTACCATCACAAGGGTCTTGGAAATATATTATGAAGGTTGAAAAACTACATAGTGTTGCTTTAAGTTGCCAATAAAAACAAAAGTGTGTGCACCTGAACAGGGTATCCCTCATTTTCAAGCCTTTCTTGGGGGTCAAAGTAAAGGACCTTCCACCAGCACAGGAAATCAAACTTCTCAACCAAACTCAACTCCTGTAGTCGAGACTTCTTAGCACACTTCAGAAATGTTCGGTGATCACTGGAAAGGAACAGCTATGTAGAGTCAAACAGATTGCATGTTAAGATATGGCAAACTCAGCAATTACAAAACAACTGTGCATACATTTCATTCGCTTGTTTACCTCTCCGGCAAAGTCTGCAGTAGTTCTCAGGGCAAAGCTTTGATCGTATCTGAGCAGCTCTCCATCTGAGGTCCCATCAACACTGAATCACATGATATAACAGATCAGAAACTACGTGTGTGCGATTGAGTACATCTGAATGTGCATGTGCAATACCTTGTAATGATAAAGGCGTTTCTAACACAAGGGGTCATGCTGTGGGATCCCCCCACTTGGAGGGGCCCGAGAAGGTGGGGGACTGAATTTGTCTCTGAACGTGATGCGATATTACTGATGTCGCCAATGATGCTAAGAACACAAGTGCCACGCTGGTCATGCTCTCCACCTCCAGAGTTCACCAGCATGATTGTGTCACCAAAGTGCAGAAAGCCATCCTGCGTCACTGATAAACTCACCTAAACAAAAAATATAATCAGTCTCACATTTAGCAGACAAACAGTCACAGTTAAAGTCGACACAAGACGGAAGTTGCATCTTTTCTTCCCTATTATGACATATATCCAAGTGAAAACGCTTCTCTAACAAGAATAAATGTAGGGGCAGGACTTGATATTGTCCATCGGGAATTGAATTGAAGGTTGTGGTTTACTATTGCTGTGATCTCATGTGAGACGCCAGTAGGAGAGAGAATAGATGTCGTTGAAAGAAGAAGGATAAGTTGTTTTGGTTAAAGGGATCATTTACTCACCCTCAAGTTGTTCCAAACCTGTATGAGTTTCTTCCTTCTGCTGAACACAAAAGAAGATATTTTAAAGAATGTTGGTGACAGTTGACGGCACCCATTGACTTCTATAGTAATTTTTTTTTTCCTACTATTGAAGTCATGGTGTCTGGTTAGCAAAATTGTTTAAAATATCTTATTTTGAGTTCAGCAGAAGAAAGAAACTCGTACAGGTTTGGAACAACTTGAGGGTGAGTAACTTAAATGATGACAAAATATTTTGTGTCCATTTTTTTTGGGGGGGGGGGGGGGGGGGGGGGGGTGAACTATCCCTTTAAAGATTAGTACACGAATTAAAAAAATAATAATGATGTGCACGGATAAATCAATTTTGATTTCATTGTGACTTTAAAAATGTCCGAGCATCATTGCATTAGATAAAAAAAAAAAAAAATCAAATAAAGCATAGTTACAATTCAAGCAAACCATTTACGAAAGGGTTTTGAATAATAGACAATTAGGGTATTAATTATTATCGGTCTTCTTGATATTTTATCTGATAAACCCGATCATCTTGCAGCATTGTTGAAAGACTCTTACCCAGATAGCAGACGGATGTGGGCCACTTCAGGCAATGATTCGGCACTGGTGGCCTTCTTATGGCCCGGACCAAATGTGTCTGAGCCTAAAGTGGCCCACATGTAAAATGGCAAATATGGGCCAAAAAATGTAAATCACATGTGGGCCATTTTAGGCAAAGATGCGGCACTCATGGCAATGTGTAATCTGAATCTTAGCCTAAAGTGGCCCATGTGATAGATAACAAATATGGCCCAAATATGACAAACCAAATATGGGCCACCTATGGCAAAAACGTGGCACAATTGACAATGACTAATCTGTATGTAAACCAAATATGGCCCACATATGTTTCAGCAAATGTGGCCCACTTATCTTAAAACATATATGGGCCAGGTTTGGCAAAGATATGGCTCAGTGTCACTGAATCATCTATATGTGAGCCAAAAGTGGCCCACATATAATGTTGCAAATGTGGCCCAGTTATTTAAAACATATCTGGGCCAGTTTTGGCAAAGATATGGCACAGTGGCACTGGCTCATCTGGATGTGAGCCAAAAGTGGCCCACATATAATCCTAAAAATGTGGCCCAGTTATCTTAAAACATATCTGGGCCAGTTTTGGCAAAGATATGGCACAGTGGCACTGGCTCATCTTGATGTGAGCCAAAAGTGGCCCACATATAATCCTAAAAATGTGGCCCAGTTATCTTATAACACATCTGGGCCAGGTTTGGCAAAGATATGGCTCAGGGACTACTGGCTCATCTGGATGTGAGCCAAAAGTGGCCCACATATAATGTTGCAAATGTGGCCCAATTATCTTATAACACATCTGGGCCAGGTTTGGCAAATATATGGCTCAGTGAGCACTAGCTCATCTGGATGTGAAACAAAAGTGTCCCACATATAATGCTGCAAATGTGGCCCAGTTATCTTATAAAACATCTGGGCCAGGTTTGGCAAAGATATGGCTAAGTGACCACTGGCTCATCTGGATGTGAGCCAAAAGTGGCCCACATATAATGCTGCAAATGTGGCCCAGTTATCTTATAACACATCTGGGCCAGGTTTGGCAAAGATATGGCTAAGTGACCACTGGCTCATCTGGATGTGAGCCAAAAGTGGCCCACATATAATGTGGAAAATGTGGCCCAATTATCTTATAACACATCTGGGCCAGGTTTGGCAAAGATATGGCTAAGTGACCATTGGCTCATCTGGATGTGAGCCAAAAGTGGCCCACATATAATGCTGCAAATGTGGCCCAGTTATCTTATAACACATCTGGGCCAGGTTTGGCAAAGATATGGCTAAGTGACCACTGGCTCATCTGGATGTGAGCCAAAAGTGGCCCACATATAATGTGGAAAATGTGGCCCAATTATCTTATAACACATCTGGGCCAGGTTTGGCAAAGATATGGCTAAGTGACCATTGGCTCATCTGGATGTGAGCCAAAAGTGGCCGACAAATAATCCTTAAAATGTGGCCCAGTTATCTTATAACACATCTGGGCCAGGTTTGGCAAAGATATGGCTCAGTGACCACTGGCTCATCTGGATGTGAGCCAAAAGTGGCCCACATATAATGTTGCAAATGTGGCCCAGTTATCTTATAACACATCTGGGCCAGTTTTGGCAAAGATTTGGCACAGTGGCACTGGCTCACCTCGAAGTGAGCCAAAAGTGGCCCATATATAATGTTGCAAGTGTGGCCCAGTTATCTTATAACACATCTGGGCCAGGTTTGGAAAATATATGGCTCAGTAACCACTGGCTCATCTTGAAGTGAGCCAAAAGTGGCCCACATATAATGTTGCAAATGTGGCCCAGATATCTTATAACACATCTGGGCCAGGTTTGGCAAATATATGGCTCAGTGACCAATGGCTCATCTGGATGTGAGCCAAAAGTGGCCCACATATAATTTTGAAAATGTGGCTCAGTTATCTTATAACACATCTGGGCCACGTTTGACAAAGATATGGCTCATCGAGTACTGGCTCATCTGGATGTAAGCCAAAAGTGGCCCACATATAATGTTGCAAATGTGGCCCAGTTATCTCAAAACATATCTGGGCCAGGTTTGGCAAATATATGGCCGAGTGACCACTGGCTCATCTGGATGTGAGCCAAAAGTGGCCCACATATAATGTGGCAAATGTGACCCAATTATCTTATAACACATCTGGGCCAGGTTTGGCAAAGATATGGCTCAGTGACCACTGGGCCATCTGGATGTGAGCCAAAAGTGGCCCACATATAATGTTGAAAATGTGGCTCAGTTATCTTATAACACATCTGGGCCACGTTTGACAAAGAAATGGCTCATCGAGTACTGGCTCATCTGGATGTAAGCCAAAAGTGGCCCACATATAATGTTGCAAATGTGGCCCAGTTATCTCAAAACATATCTGGGCCAGGTTTGGCAAATATATGGCTGAGTGACCACTGGCTCATCTGGATGTGAGCCAAAAGTGGCCCACATATAATGTGGCAAATGTGACCCAATTATCTTATAACACATCTGGGCCAGGTTTGACAAAGATATGGCTCAGTGACCACTGGCTCATCTGGATGTGAGCCAAAAGTGGCCCTCATATAATGTTGAAAATGTGGCCCAGTTATCTTATAACACATCTGGGCCACGTTTGGCAAAGATATAGCTCATCGAGCACTGGCTCATCTGGATGTGAGCCAAAAGTGGCCCACATATAATGTTGCAAATGTGGCCCAGTTATCTTAAAACATATTTGGGCCAGGTTTGGCAAATATATGGCACAGTGGCACTGGCTCATCTAGATGTGAGCCAAAAGTGGCCCACATATAATGCTGCAAATGAGGCCCAGTTATCTTAAAATGTATTTGGGCCAGTTTTGGCAAAGATATGGTACAGTGGCACTGCCTCATCTGGGTGTGAGCCGAAAGTGCCACCCATATGACATGGCAAATATGGCCCATATAATTCATAACAATTTGTACCACATTTAGAAAATATATGGCACAGTCAGCATTGGCTAATCAGGGTGTAAGTCTAACTTGGCCCACATTCGAATCAAAATATGCCCCCCAAAAATGTAAACCTACGTGACAAGTCTGGCTTATCAACACTTCTGACAATGACTAATTTAGCTTAAAAGGACAGACTTTGAAAATGCCTTGAAATTTTTTTTAACAACATTTAACAATATTTTTTGGTATAGATGCAGCAGACACAGGCTGTGTCTCGTGTACACCAATGCATTTTTTTTTCACGTGACTGGTGTGTTTATTCAATTGTTTTCAATGGGAGTGCCGCGTTTTTAAAACGCCATGAGTGTGACGAGGTGCTGAGCGTTTTTAAAAAAATTTTATCTGGCTATAAAGCGCTGACCACTCAGCATTTTTTACAGATCGGCGAGAGTTAAAGAATGTTAAACTTTGGTTAAAACGCTCATCACTGTCACTTTCTACCAGACCGTCCAATCACAATGGACCACACATACCACACTGACCAACTGTCACAACATTCTTTCTGTACAACATCAAATAGAGTAGATGGAAAAATAATATTTCTGGTCTCCGAACATACGTGTCTATATGACATCCGTACTATACAAACATTTTTAGTATTATACAAATTATCAGGGAAATCAGTTACAAGTAAACTGTGCCACAGATATTCTGTATAGCAACAAAGCATCTCAACAAAACAACAACAACAACAACAACAAAAACGCTGCACTGCCAAAACACAATCGCTCACAGCTAGGCCTTTTCAGATTGCCATAGCATTTTCAGCTGGCTAAAAACGCTTTGGTAGACACATGGCCTAAGGCTGGATGTGAGGCCACATGTTATGACATTGTGCTCACATATGTTTTGTAGGTAGAGTGTTTAGAAAAGTTCAAGTGTCTAAGTTCAAACTTATGAAGAGGTTTTTTTATGGTTTTGGGATGTGCAAGAAGATATTTAGTTGCTATTTGTGCAAAGCTAGGGGCACAATGATTTTGCCAAGTACATGTCCCTGTATCAACATATTTTTGTTGATCTAGGAACATCATTCCGGTTCATAAAAATAGTCCTAACTCTAACCCTAACCCTAACCCTACAATCAGAGGGACATTATAATAACACTGATAGAAGCATGGTTGAAAGCCTTAACTTCGCATAACTTCAAACTTCAATTCTAATTTGTCGATATGAATGCTGTTCCAGGATCAAGAAAGATGTTGAGCCAGGAACATGTTGTAGCCTACTTTGGCTATTTTTATAACAAACGCACTGGATTTGTAGTGGAGAATAGGTCAAAAAGGTTGTGATTCACTGTTCGTGTGACCCCACAAAGGGTAATATTTGAAACCCCCTTAAAATATTCAAATATTTAAAATAGCTATAATCAAATGAAAAAATTAAAATATTGAAAATATTGAAAATATAAAAAAATATTGTAATATTTTAAATAAACATTTTAAATAAATAAATAAACATTTAATTTTATTACATTTTTGGCTTAATATAATTAACATTTATGCAACTGTCATTTTAGGCTATACATTATCTTTCTTAAAGATAAAAAAATATATAATTTTAACATTATAATTTATGAAATATAATTAAATGAACGACAAATTAGTGAAGCTCTTGTGAGAAAATATTATTATTTTGATAATTAACTTTTTCATTTTTTTTTGTTTCAGCTTACTTATTTATTAGAGATAAGATCTCTATTTTGTTTATAACAAAATATTTACTGCATGTGAAGTTGTCTTTGAAAAAAAAAAAATCAAACGGACGATTCGGGCCTTTAAATTTAAACGTAGCTGTAAAGCGTGAAAAAGGCGCTCGAAACCAAAGTCAGTTAGAGGTTGAAAAAAATCAAACCGACGATTCGGGCCTTTAAATTTAAACGTAGCTGTAAAGCGCGAAAAAGGAGCTCGAAACCAAAAGGCCAGAGGATTGTCAGTTGGAGGGAGGACGAAATCTGCAAACAATCAAGGTAAGATATAATCGATACATTTATATTTTCTAGGCGATTGCTTCGTTATATCCATGTTGTGTGAGTTAATGGAATAACTTCTAATTTCGAAGTAACATAATTTTGGCAGTATAACTCTAAGCTAGATCTAGTATGGTTCTCGAATGCGAAATGAATCGATTGAACGGGCGCGCCAATATATTTATATTTGCTCATCTTGCCAATCTTCAGTCGGTTCTGCACGGTGAAAGTATTTAACTCTTGCTTATTTTGGCACAACGATGAAAAATGTATATAGCCTAGTGTAATATTTTATTCATGTTTATACATTGGGCATACAGTAATACTGCAGTAACTGCACTAGTTGTATTACTTTGTGAAAGCATTTTTCGTTAACTACAATAATGCACAAATTACTACATGCTTTTTATTACAATAAAAGCTTTTATGAGATGATTACAAAGTAATAATAGCCTAATAGATATTATTGAGCAAGTTGGTTCAGGTATTCTGTATTTCACATTTTTAGTATACCCTAGTCATTTTAAAATTAGTTTGTCTGCTTTGTTTTATTTTTTTATTTACTGTTTTGAGTCAGGATGTTTTTCACCTTAATAACACATGTCAATGTGATTTGCTACAGAAAACTGCTGGTGGGAATAAAAGCCTACAGTTTAGAATTCACTGTCACCATTAAGGTAAGCTGCTGATACATTTCATGTGGTACAAAATAAAAAAGTATCAATGTAAAAAATGTTTTTTTTTTTTTCTTTTCTTTTTTCAGCGTACCTCATTAATGACTGCACTTTGTGTAATTGTAGGTGTAATTACTGTGTCATGGAGAGAGAAAAGTGGAATATCACTCGCAGCAATTTAAGGAAAAGGGCTGTTAAAAGAGTCACCCAGTTTATGAAATCTTTGAATGATGAGGATAGTATGGATTGTACTAATGAAGAGCATAGTGTTGAAAATGAAGTAGTTACTTCAAGCTTTGTTTTGCCACCAATCTGTGGATCAGAAAGTGATGGGGAAAGTGAATCAGCAAGTGACGAGGATAGCCTTGATATTACTAAAGAAGATCTAGTAGGATGTTTGAGAGACTGGGCAACACATTTTCGCATTTCATTGATTGCTTTGTCTGCCCTTTTGTCGATACTGAAAGTCCATCACCCATCTTTGCCAAAAGATGCAAGAACATTACTCAAAACACAGACTCATTATAGTGTTGTTTCCTTGGCGAGTGGATCATTCCATTACTTTGGTATACAGAAAATGTTCAGCCACATATTTCAGAAGCTTACATTAGTTGTCCGGAATCATCACAGCTTCAAATTACAATTAAACATGGATGGTCTTCCAATTTTTAAAAGTTCAGGTGTACAGTTCTGGCCAATTTTAGGAATGCTCCAGGCTTACACTAGGAAACCTGTGCTGATTGCTCTTTACTGTGGGAACTCGAAGCCTCAGTCATTGTCAGAATATCTGAAGGATCTGGTCTGTGAGTTGAAATCCTTGAGCACTGGTTTTGTTGTTAATGGAAAGACCTTCTTCTTGAATGTGTGCTCGGTAATCTGTGATGCTCCTGCAAGGGCTTTTATTAAGGGTATTAAGTCACACAATGGATACAGTGGCTGCGATAAATGTGTACAGTCTGGCATTTACATTAATAATCGCATGACATTCCCAGAACTTAATTCTAGGGTAAGAACCAATGTTTCATT
The DNA here is from genome assembly GCF_029890125.1 of Rhinichthys klamathensis goyatoka. NCBI lineage: Eukaryota > Metazoa > Chordata > Actinopteri > Cypriniformes > Leuciscidae > Rhinichthys > Rhinichthys klamathensis. The sequence continues at coordinate 664,815 of NW_026606932.1, forward strand.
TTCAAATGCAGAGGATGAAGACCACCATGTACAACATTCCCCATTTTGTGAAACATCTGTTCCCATGGTTAGTGGATTTCCACATGACTATATGCATTTAGTGTGCTTAGGCGTGGTGCGTCGTCTGCTTGATTTGTGGATGGGAACTCGCGGCAAGTTGAGTTACCGTATTTCATCCAGGCAAGTGTCTATCATTTCTGGCAAACTGCTTGCTCTCAAGAGTTACATACCCTCTGAATTTGCTAGAAGACCAAGGGCACTTGATGAAAGGTTACGATGGAAAGCAACAGAACTTAGGCAGTTCTTACTTTACACTGGTCCAGTAGTTTTGAGGGATGTGCTGACTACTGAGGTTTACCAAAATTTTATGTTGTTGTCTGTGGGCATATATATCTTGGCAAGTCCAACATATTGTTTGCTGTTAAATGACTTTGCAAACACACTACTTAGATCATTTGTTAAGCATTTTGGTGAACTCTATGGTCACTGTTTTGTAGTGTACAACATACATGGTCTAACTCATCTCAGTGATGATGTGAAGGTGCATGGCCACTTAGATTTAATATCAGGGTTTCCTTTTGAAAACTACTTAAAAAAAATTAAAGGAATGGTTAGAAAACCTAGCTCTCCACTACAGCAAGTTATACGCAGAATTTCAGAACTTGATTCAACAAGTTTAAATGATGAGGAAACCCAGAAAGCTCACAAAAAATTGAAAATGCTGCACTCAGATGGACCTGTTCCAGAAGGATTCACAGGAGCGGTCTCCCAATTTAAGGAACTGTCGATAGATGAGTTTGTCATCAACACATCAGAGAGGGACAGATGTATAAAAATGAACAATAAGATACTATTGGTTCAGAATATAATTGTCTTTGAAAATGAGGAATATATTGTCTGCAAAGAATATAGACACATTGCAAAGTTCTTTGATTATCCCATTGTGTCCACTGATTTGGGAATTTGTTTTGTGTCAGATCTGTCACCAAAGCTGATGTGCTTAACATTAGATGCCAAAATGCAGAAGTGTGTCCGGTTGCCTGTGGAGGTTGGATTTGTTGTCATTCCACTTCTTCATGCAGACCCATCCTAAATGTCATTCATAGCGTGGTGTTTTGGTAGACTTTAAAGCTGAATTTTAGATAGTCCAATCTTTTTCAAAATGAATTTATGTGCAGACTGGCATCACAATTAGACAGCAGTGACAGAGTCCAGCCTGCCTTGGTTTATCTCAGTAGGTGTGTACCATATTTATACTTCTAATAACTTGCATTGGTTCTGAAACATGTGTTAATAAGGACATTTATGTGCACTTAAATCATCATTCACCTTTTAAAGCCCTTATTATGATTATCATAAAAAAAAATGGTTTCTAATTATGTTCATTTGTTTAAATTAAAAAAGTCCAAAAGTTATAAGTGCATACTCTTAATGTTAGTTACTTTGTGCCTCTTTCTGTTCTAGGTCATGTTTTACATTGTAGAGTTTCTAGAAACCCAAGAAGTTGAAGTGGTACCAGCACTTTGGGTTGAAGAAGAAATATGTCAATGGCCTGCTCAATACAGACGTGATGAATTAGTAAAGGCCATAAGAAGTGAGGAGCAACCTGGAAACATGTGGGACGCATATTCTGTTAGAATTTTATATAAAGCTGGTATGGACATATTATTATTTACCAATAGGCTTCACTTGTTAAAAAAAAGATCTAATGATATTTCTTTACAGCAACCTACAAAGCTGCTCGTCTGAAACTTCCTCAAGCGGAAACACAAACCGACCTTCAGACAGCAGAGGAAGAAGCTGTGGACGAAATTCCGAAGAAAAAGCGAAAAAGGCTGTAAGTATTAAAGTGCCATTCTACTACTATTGCTGTAGGCATAAAAAAAAAAGATGTTTATTGCTTGTAATATGTTTTTGTTCCTATTTAATATTTACTTGCTTTTATGTTTATGTTTTGAAGCTATATTCGTTTATATAAGCTACATTTAAAAAGTGTAATTTAAAGTGTAAAACTTATTTTTTAAAGTGTCATTATTTAAAAAAAAAAAAAGTTTTTATAAATACATACAGTATGTAATTCCATCAAAAACATTTTTTGAGGTGACTTAATCATGATCATGAGGTGACTAAAGATTCCCAGTTTCCAGCCATATTATACAATGATTTATTGCTTGTCTTTGTTGAATAATACAGAAGATAAAGAGCTTAAAAATAGTCAATTAAATCGCATTATTAGTAAAAAACAAAACAAAAACACACATTTTGATTATTTTCCTAACATTATTACATGTTCGGCCTCAAACTCTGACCATGATGACGTGTCACTACTTAAAGAGATCTTAGATTTGTTAGTGCATTAACATTTCTGCTAAATGTTTAGATTGGTTGGGGGGTAATATGCTTGTAATATATGCTTAGGGAAACCTTGGACATTGGCTTTAAATACAAGCTTAAATCTAAAAAAGGGTACAGCTGGGCAGATAAAGGCAGGAACACAAAACATTGACGATTCTTAAGGGAAACAGTTGGGCAACTAGGAGATAGTGGTGACAGAAGCGATAAACAGGGCAGGCAGGGAGGAACAGGAACAGCAGAAATTTGAGACACTACCAGACTAGACTGAGACTGATCTTTGAAATTGATTAAAATAAACTTTGATTTTATTTTCTGTGCCCCCTGACAAGACCAAACATTCGTTTTGAGAGTGACGACGAAGATTTGGTCAAACAAACAGGATCGTTGCCTCCAGCCCCAAAGATAACAGGACCAAACTTTGCAATTGAGTCTGCAATAAAGAGAAGAGTTCAAAATAAGCCTCAAACCCCAAAGCAGATGACAAGTCCTGAGCCCTGGCGTGCTGAAAAAAGCCCCGAACCCAGTCGGTCTATGGGAAGTTCTGAAGCACAACAGTCGGGAACAGTTACTTTAAGTGGTCTTGCTCGTAAGTGATTTATTAAATAAGTCCTCATGTCTCTTTCTAGATTTGTTTTCACAGGTGAATACAATTAATTATCTGTCAAAATTGCATAAATCACATGTTTGTCTTTTATTTTTAGCTCTTCTGCATAGAATTCTTACAAATCAGGAAATGATGATGGATCAACTAAAAGTCATCCTGATGAACATGCAGAAAATGGGCGAACCTGCTCATGGGCAGGATCCCATCGACAGAGACTTACTGCCGCTGAAAGATCTTACCTCCCTGCTGGCTGTGGAAAAACGTCTGAGGGAAGAGGCTGACCTCAAAAAAAAAATGGTAACTAACACTTTGCCTTACCAATATTGCATAAACTACTCCAACATACATTCAATTTGACTAAATTTTAATCAGACAATATATTAATATTCCACTTTATTAGACCATGGAAAACTAAAATTTATATTTTAAACTCGTTTTTTTTTTTTTTTTTTTTTTTTTTTTTTTTTACTGTGGTGTAAAATCTTGTGTTTAAACCTCAAGGACACTGCAACTTCATGTTTTCAGTTGAATATGGAACTGCATCAGTGATAGATTGACAGTCCTACAGTAGATAACAGGTTAAGAAAGCAAGTATCCAACAAAGAGATTGTTCTAAATGCCAACTAAGTGTGAAGTGATTTTATGTATTTTTTATTTTATTCTGAATTGGGTAACTGTGAGTAGTGTTTATATAAAACATTTATCCCTGTTTTTTTAAATGATCTTTTTTAGATTACTGCATTGAGCTTCATTGGAGGAGTCGATGTTAAGGATAGCGTTTGGCGGGTTATGGGGCACTGTATTACCAACTCCCTTGGCAAACAACTTAACTGGCGTGGCATCAATGGCAAAACAGCTTTCCACAAACTGCAGCTGAAAGATGTCATTACTGGTAAGTGTTACAGTACATTGCATCTTCAGTCTAATAAGTCCATTCTCTATTGCTTGCATGCTTGATGCATATTTGCTCAAATTACGTAATTATTAAAAAAGGTTGATTAAAAAAAGTAAACACTTAAATGCATACTTATGCACGGGTATGACAGCCAGCAGTTTGTCACTAAAAGCTTTATTGTGGAAACAATCCCAAACATAGCTGTCCATCTCCACACATGGAGCTCTCATACAATAAGAAACTGATGCAACAGGCAATCCATATTACCTGATGCATCCCTTACTAAAAAGAAGTATACTTTACAGTTAGGTCTGGGCGATAAAACGATAATGAAAATTATCGCAATATAAATTTTCTCAATAAAACAATATCAAGTGTTTGATAAATGTTCGATAATGTTCGATAAATCGATAATCGTGCCACACTGAACATTTATTAGCTCGGCTCAAAGTCCAAACTGCAGCGCAGCGTTTATCAGATCAGATGTTTACTTGCTGAATACAATTAAATATATATATCTCACATTTCATAGTGCAGTTAATATTAGTAGGCTAACATTACAGTAAATCCGTGGTAAATGATGAGAATTTGTACGGAAAAGCCTTCTGACTGTATCGTTGCGCACAGTGTTTCTCCTGTTTGTCAGCGCTGTTTCATCTGCCTTTAAACTGGTTTAAATCACTGAAACATTTGTGTTCTTCGCTGAATTCAAGCGCTTCTCACTGGATCTCACAGCGCTGTTTAGTGGTCGTGTGATTAAGACACCTGTCAAGTTTGAAATCCACCGGACTAACGGTTCAAGAGATAAGTGGTTAACAGACAGACAAACGTTTCTGTAATTTATAGATAGTTAACAAAAAGAACAGATAAAAATACTGTTAAAGTACCGGACCGATAAGCAGTATCGGTAAGAGTGGTAATACCATTAAAACCTTAACAATATCCCTACCACAACGTGCGTGCACTTTCCTTCTCTCAAAAAATATAACTGCTATCTGCCACATAATGAAACATCCTAACAAAAGCTCTCGTTTATACAGGCTGTATATTTTTCTTTACTTTCAAAGCTATGGGTTAACTTTTGTCCAGCCGATCTAGGCGTTTTAAAACAAACACACAAAAAACCCAGAGAGCCTAAAAAACAATCCTAATAATAATGTAGGACCGCATATAGGTTTATTTTCGTTTTGTTACATTATTTAGGCTATTTTCAAATACTTCAAGTGTACAAATAAAAACAAAAATATATCAAGAAAACACAATCTATTGAGTCAGCATGATAAAGCCGTTAAAGGGACTGCTCACGTCTTTTGCGCGCTCAAGTTCGATTTCAAATGTAGGCGCGCGGTGTGCGCGCTCATGATGGAAGCAACGCGGTCGCGGTGCGACGCGCTCTTTTTTTTTTCGAGTGCGTCCACGCCGCATCGAGATAAAACATATAGTGTATAAAACCGAAACAAGTAGCGTTCTAACTGAATGAATACAGCTAAACTACCTATATCCCTTAGTGAGCACGAAGCAGCAGCGCAGCCAGCCACCGAGTGTTCTATGTGTGTGTGCTAAACTGTGGCGCTGTTACAAAATAGCCTAAATTAAAGCATTTAAAGTTGGGGATAAACCATAGGCTAATTATATTTAGATTTATATTATACAGTAATATATAACTGCTTATAAAGGAATACAAATCAAGGAGTAAATCATTGAAAATTTCTTTCTATTGGTAAAAAAAAAAAAAAAAACCGGTCGACCAATAAGAATGTCAGTCGACCAAGACGGCATCGACCGATTACTCGACTAAACGACTAAAGTTGACAGCCCTACAAACTTTCCTCCTCACCGTGTCTATATTGTCTTAATTTAAGACAAATATAGACATGTCCTCTTCCTGGCAGATTTTTTGTAACATCTTTAATTGATTGAAACTTCTGAATTATTTTCAAATAATTTAGCTATTTTCTTACAGCCAGTTTCTATTTTGTGATGCTCAACAATCTTTTGCTGCACATCAGAATTATATTCTTTGGTTTTACTCATTGTGATGGATAGGGATGTCAATTTTCACAAATTCCCATGATCGATCATAATTTAAATTAACAATCAATTAATTGATTGATCTGTTAGCCTTTATAGTGCGATATGCATCTACTGCAGTGGCTATGGCCAACAGCATGACAGCGTCTGCAAATGCTGCTCAAAACGCTATGTTCCTCACCAAATCAATGAGAAGGGTTTTAAATATAATTAAAGGGCTAGTAGGATTGTAAAATGTTTTGATGTGGTTGATAATTAAATTAATTATTTAATAATCAAAAATAACTACTAATACAACGTGTCACCAACACGCCTCATATGCGCTTAGAATGTGTGACTGTTGTGGACGAGCTCTTCCTGGAACAACTGCACGCGCTGAATGAATCTGCTACCATTAAACTGGAGCACTTTGCTAGCACGTTGTTTATCTACAAGAAACGCATCCTATATGAGATTAATCATATATATTCAAAATAAACATAATATTACAAATTATATCTGCCCAAAATGACGCATGCACAAGTGAACTTTAAGTTATGTGCCATTCATTCAGAACTACTCATGTTGTGGACGCGCTCTTCCTGGAGCAACGCGACACGGCAGTAAACCCAAATAATTCACAATGTTTTATTACAATATTGTTCTCTTTATAATGTTATGTAATATTACAGTCCCAATAGTCATTATTAGTCGTGCACTGCCGTTTGAGCTGCACGTGCTGAAGCTGACGCTTTACTATAGAGTTAATTCTTAACCAAATGCATCCAATATGAGATAAATCAGATATAGATAGGCATCCACAAAATAAACAATATTACAACTTACATTTGCACAAAACAAAAGGCTGCGAATGCACACACAAACTAATAGTCTTGATGAAAGTGTAAAATGGTCCCAAACATAACTCCGGCACGCTTTCGCGGTTGAGCAGCACGCACGCGCATGAACCTGCTTAATCAATGATCGATAAGTTGTATCGATTAAATGTATTATCGGCAATTGTATTATCGTTGACATCCCTAGTGATGGATGATTAAGGGAATTTGGCCTTTGTGTTTCTTCATATTTAAACTCCTCTGAAACAAGAAAACATATCTATACAATTACATGTTCCTAGTCACCCTTGTTTGCTAAAAAAAAAGGTTAAACTTGTGCCTTTTGGGCATCCGGAAACAAAAAGTGTCCTTGTCCGTGGCCAAAATGTTATTTAGAGTGGCACTGGCAAAGTATGCATTTGGCTAATGCTTGTCTTCCTGCTAATTGTGTCCTAAGATTTTAAAAGTTGTCTAATCCATCCTTGCATTTACAATGTTATATATTTTTAGGAACGGTCAGAACCAATAGACTGACAGCTGCGGCCACTGATCAAGAAATTGAAACATTTATTAAAAAATGGCTTCATCTGTCAAGTGACCGAGACGGAGGGAGAAGAGAAAGGGAGAAACGGAGGAGGTCCCAAGACACCTGTAAGTCAGTTGTGTTTTTGCTATATGTGTATAATACCATGGTCTGTCTGAATACTTGATTATGGCCCTAGAAAATCTGTTTTATTTTTTCCCAAATTCCGTTTTTTCCTTTTTCATTTTTGCTAATTCCGTTTTTTCCATTTCCATGTTTGGGAATTCAGTTTTTTTTTTTACCCTTACTGTTATTTTAGTCGTAAAAAGAGTGTGCTTGTAATGCTAATGATTAAAATGTACACAAATAAAATAGGAATGACCTTACATTTATTGAGGTAACAGACATTTACTCTTACTTTTCTGCACAAATACTGCATGATGCAACATAACACTGCACTCTAAGTTCTTCAAGTAACAATAAAATATGGTTATGAGCTTTAAAATGTCCAGTAAAATAAATTATATTAGTTTATGCCAGGTAAGCAGCCGAAAATGAATAGTTGAATAAAGTCGTTATTTTTGTTTGTTTTTTTGCGCACGAAAAGTATTCTCGTCGCTTGATAAACTTAAGATTGAGCCACTGTAGTCACTCAGACTATTTTAACAATGTTTTTAATACGTTTTCTGGGCTGGCAAGTTTCAATCCCTTAGAAGCCTATGGAGGAGTGATCCAGCTCTCAGATTTAATCAAAAATATCTTAATTTTTGTTCCGAAGATGAACGAAAGTCTTACGGGGTTGGAACAACATGAGGGAGAGTAATTACTGACAGAATTTTCATTTTTGGGTGAACTATCCCTTTAACTACTTTAGTTGACATGAGGCATGAACAATTCTTTTACAGCATTTATAAATCTTAGTTAATGTTCTCCCAAATGCATTATTTAAATCAAAAGTTGTGAACTAACATGAACAAACAGTGAATGACTGAAAAATTAAAAAAGCTTAATAAATAATGCAGTTCATGTTAGTTAATACTAGTTAATACATTAATTAATGTTAACAATTAAGGCCTTTAGGCCTCATTATACTTCTGCGTCGGACCTACGCCGGAGCTTCTACGCTGTAGGCAACGCGTTGGTTTTCATTTATACTTTTGCGTCGTTGTCCGCGTTGACGCGCTATTACACTTGTAGAGGGAGCATGTGAAACCCTAGGGAGCGGTCCTGGCAGACAAATCACAGCGCTTGCGTCCACATAGAGTTGACGTGTTGTTACATTTTTGGAGAGGTGCACGTCAGGGTACGCTGAAGGGTACGCGCGCTACACACAGCCTACGACGCAGCTACGGCGTGAGTTCGACGCAGAAGTATAAATAGGCCTTTAGAGTTACCAAACTGTTTAATGCACTGGTAGGTCCAGTCCATTTTTTCCCCATTCAGTATTAATGTGCTATTGCTAGTAAAACACTATTGTAAAATCAGCATTCTGTTACTGAGTCAACAGTTTTTGTTTTTTTGTGTATCCAATAAAGGCTTGCAAGATTGCCATGATGACGCAGATGGGCCCAGTCAAGGAGGTCAAATTCTTTAATTTTGGATGGCTCCATTTGTCAGTGTTTTAAAAGTGTGTTTACTTCTGCGTTGTCTTTTTTTTGGGATGACCAACTGGAAACATATTTTGTTTTTTGTTTAGTTTTAAGATATTTTATATGCACATATTTTGTGTTTGTTTATTATTACTATTTTTTTTTAGATTGCTTTCCAGTTTTGAAAATTGAAACTTGCACTTGGTTGTTCTTTGAAAATATTAATAAATAATGCAAATGTTTTCAGAAATGTGTTTAAATCATCTGTTGTAACTTTTTTTAACATAGAAAGGGGGCATTTTTAAATTTCTCTTTAGTGTATATTTCTCTTAGTGTCAGGCACAGCATGCACACACAAAAACACACAGTTATGGTTTATTTATGTAATTCTTGACACACATGTGGCTGAACAAATGGCCTGCTTGTGGACCAGATCTGGCAAACCGGAGTGAATTGCAAAAGTGCCACCATTCCATTCTGCATGAGGAATGTTGGGAAAGACCAGGGTTTGTATAAAAATCAACTGTGGCCAGGTGTGGTTTATTTGGTTTGTGTTTGGGTTACATGTGGCATTGCTATGGCTTAATTGTGGCCCAAATCTGGCAAACAGGAGGGGACTGCCTTAAGTGCCATAATTTGCATCTGGCCCACATACCGCGTGAAATGATGGCACTTGAACGGTCCGTTCCTGTTTGCCAGATTTGGACCACAATTAGCCCAAAGCAATGCCGCATGTCAGCCATAAACAAAACAAATGAAGCAGAACTGGCCCACATCTGGCCCAGACACCAAAATTGCTGTGGCCCACACTTGACACTTTCATCTGGCCCACATACCGCATGGAATGATGGCACTTGGGCGGTCTGCTCCTGTTTGCCAGATTTGGGCCACAATTAAGCCATAGCAATGCCGCATGTCAGCCGTAAACAAAACAAATGAAGCAGAACTGGCCCACATCTGGCCCAGACACCAAAATTGCTGTGGCCCAGATCTGGCCCACACTTGACACTTTCATCTGGCCCACATACCGCGTGGAATGATGGCACTTGGGCGGTCCGCTCCTGTTTGCCAGATTTGGGCCACAATTAAGCCATAGCAATGCCGCATGTCAGCCGTAAACAAAACAAATGAAGCAGAACTGGCCCACATCTGGCCCAGACACCAAAATTGCTGTGGCCCAGATCTGGCCCACACTTGACACTTTCATCTGGCCCACATACCACGTGGAATGATGGCACTTGGGCGGTCCGCTCCTGTTTGCCAGATTTGGGCCACAATTAAGCCATAGTAATGCCGCATGTCAGCCGTAAACAAAACAAATGAAGCAGAACTGGCCCACATCTGGCCCAGACACCAAAATTGCTGTGGCCCAGATCTGGCCCACACTTGACACTTTCATCTGGCCCACATACCGCGTGGAATGATGGCACTTGGGCGGTCCGCTCCTGTTTGCCAGATTTGGGCCACAATTAAGCCATAGCAATGCCGCATGTCAGCCGTAAACAAAACAAATGAAGCAGAACTGGCCCACATCTGGCCCAGACACCAAAATTGCTGTGGCCCAATTCCGGCCCACACTTGACACTTTCATCTGGCCCACATACCGCGTGGAATGATGGCACTTGGGCGGTCCGCTCCTGTTTGCCAGATTTGGGCCACAATTAAGCCATAGTAATGCCGCATGTCAGCCGTAAACAAAACAAATGAAGCAGAACTGGCCCACATCTGGCCCAGACACCAAAATTGCTGTGGCCCAGATCCGGCCAACAGTTGACACTTTCATCTGGCCCACATACCCTTTGAACTTTAAACTGTGGGCTAGATGTGGGCCAGTTCTGCTTCATTTGTTTTGTTTATGGCTGACATGCGGCATTGCTATGGCTTAATTGTGGCCCAAATCTGGCAAACAGGAGCGGACCGCCCAAGTGCCATCATTCCACGCGGTATGTGGGCCAGATGAAAGTGTCAAGTGTGGGCCGGAATTGGGCCACAGCAATTTTGGTGTCTGGGCCAGATGTGGGCCAGTTCTGCTTCATTTGTTTTGTTTACGGCTGACATGCGGCATTGCTATGGCTTAATTGTGGCCCAAATCTGGCAAACAGGAGCGGACCGCCCAAGTGCCATCATTCCACGCGGTATGTGGGCCAGATGAAAGTGTCAACTGTGGGCCGGATCTGGGCCACAACAATTTTGCTATCTGGGCTGTCATAATCAGAAAATTGTTTTGTCTTACTGGTTTCAAAATGTTTTGTTTCAAAGCTCCTTCTTTCTGGACTGTGAGTTCGCCTCTGTCTTTTTGAAGAATGAAGTCCTTTAGGGTTTCCTGCAGAGACACTGATCATTTACTAGTGTGTTTAGTCAAAGAGTATAGAAGTACCTACTAGTTACTTCTATACTCTTTGGTTTAGTTCACTAATGAAACTTTACAGGCACACTCTTTAACTTAACCCTTATTAAATGCGTCAAAACAACACACCTCTTTTAAAGTCACGTCTTCATACCAGTTTCCCACACGAACGCGCGGATTATAGGTCCGGACATGAGCCATGTCACAGTCGTTGTAATTGTAAAGCCTGACAGACTGATAAGTGTGTAATATAATGTAAAATGCAAACGTAAACTAAATGCCCCTACTACAGATAAGAGCTGTTTCCATGGATGCGTAACAACACATGTGCGCTACTGCGCATGCGCAGGTTACGTCTCCATGGTAACACTTTCGTCCTTTTCTTAATTGATCTTGAAGTTTTGTGGTAAAAATACAGAAAAAAAAAACAGCCCAATATTGTGAAATGTTATTACAATTTAAAATAACGCTTTTCTAGTTTAATATACTTTAAAATATTATTTATTCCTGTGATGCAAAGCTGAATTTTCAGCATCATTACTCCAGTCTTCAGTGTCACATGATCCATCAGAAATCAGTCTAATATGCTGATTTATTATCAATTTTGAAAACAGTTGTGCTGCTTAATATTATTTTTTGGAACCTGCATGTGATACTTTTTTTAGGATTCTTTGATGAATAAAAACTTAAAAAAGAACAGCATTTATTTAAAAAAATAAATATTTTGTAATAATAGGCTATACACTACCGTTCAAAGGATTGTTGACAGTAATTTTTCTTTTCTTTCTTTTTTTAAAATAAATTAATTATTTTATTCCGCAAGAATGTGTTAAATTGATAAAAAGGTGATAGTAAAGATTTATATTGTTAGACAAGGTTTCTATTTTAAATAAATGCTGGTATATTTTTTAGCTTTTTATTCATCAATGAATCCTGAAAAAAGTATTACAGATTCCAAAAAAATATTAAACAGCACTTTTGTTTCCAACATTGATAATAACTGAGTATCAAATCAGCATATTAGAATGATTTCTGAAGGATCGTGACATTGAAGACTGGAGTAATGATGCTGAAAATAATAATACATAGGCCTAAATAAAGTATATTAAAATAGAAAACCATTATTTTAAATTGTAATATTTCTTCTTTCAAAAACATTAAAAATAGATGTCAAATTGTTTTATGTTGACATCATTACCTTTTCAGTGGTGTAAAGTATTTGAGTAAATGTAGCCTAACTAGTTACTGCACTTAAGTATCTTTTTTGACTACATTGTAGTTTTACTGAGTACCAAAGATAGCATCTTTTACCCATATTTGAAGAAGTATATGTACTCTTTACTCAGATACATTTGAGACAAGTAATGCACTCTTCTGAAAACTAACTTTTTCTGAAGCAGTTTATTTCTGCTACAAAAGAAGCGATATATAGAAGTGCCAAACTGGTCAACACTTTATTAGCAGGTAGTTGTGAATAGCAGTTGTTTTATATATGTCTTCTCCCTACAGTTTTGTCACGCTCTCTGTAAAACGAAACAATTTCTCATTTTAAGCATATTATCTTTTATTTTAGGGTGTCCCACTTTAGCCGAATGCTACGGTTCCATTTTATCTAATGTTGTTAAGGTAAATTGGGACAGTAATAAAACTTGATACTTTTTAAAGTATAAAAAAGGCACTTGCACATTATTGCTGCATAGATGCAACACATTTTACATCACTATTTATTCAAGATGCAATACTGGTATATACTGCAGCAAAACATCTACTAATTGGGCTTGTAATTTACAAATTATAATTTATCAAGCCTTCTAATTATTGTTTTTTACTTTAATTAATTGGAAACAGTATAGTTAAAATGTAAACATGTACTGCATTGATTCAATCACTGATGCTTATAACATATATGATAGTATTTGTTCCCAATGTATATGACACTCAGGTGCATGTCTTTAATAAGAAAAAAAAACTTTTCTTATTTTTTTATTTTATATTAAAAAGGCTGAATTATAGAAATTCCTTGATTAAATTAACACAAACAAACTCAAACATACACAAGTTAGCAGAAATGCAATTATTAGAAATGGTCTCACAATCCTGATTCAATACGACTCTCTAATGTTTTATATCTTCTTCATAATTATATCTTTTATATGAAATTGCATTTTATTGGATTTTCTAAATAAATTAGGTCACTTTTCAAAGGCATCAATATGTATGCTATATAATGTATCTTGCAGCATTGTCAGATATCCAAATCACTTTTACAATGTATACTGTATGCAGAGAGAAAAAGGCAGTGGAGATTTTAGATAAACTACATTAGAAGGAAGGCTCATTTGAGCTATGTGTGTAAGTGCGGTTAAGTGCTTTTACGTCAATAACGGAATTGACAGATCATAAATAGATAATTCACGTTTATGAGAGCTGTGCTCTGAAATATTAAAACTCCAATGTGAAAAGCAGCAAACAGCAGTGTAGCAATGTGCAAAAGTTGCTGATATTATTGCAGAACAAATCATTTCAATCAAATATTACCCCTGTCATGATCCACCTGCTTTCTATGCACCTGTAAGCTTGTTTAACTGCTGGAAGAAACAACACGCAAGACATGGTCCCGTTGAATAATCAAAACCAGCTTTATGAAGACAAAATGAGAGACAAAGGTATATATATTCAGTCAAAGGTGCCCTGAAAAATAAGGACTCCCTATCAAGAGATGTAAAGGTGTTCATACAATCATAGAATGAAAAACAATTGCTATAAATGTAACAAAAAAATGATTCTGAAGATAAACCAATAGGCTATTTCTAAAGAACAAGAGGAAGACAAAAAAACATCAGCCAAAATCATGAAGTCAAAACTTTTCCAACATTGCCTCCTTAAAATAGGACATCTCATTCAATTGTCTTCATATTGCAGTATTCAGATAGTTATGTGCTGTATAGAAAGCATTGCTAAGACTTGCTATGTGGTTGTTGTTGTGCATGGTCGCAAAAGCGTTGCTAAGGTGTTCTGGGTGGTTGCTAGGTGGTTGTTTCCTGGCATGTGATATACTCGCCCCTTTATGGCATAGATCAATCCTTCATCGTAAATCCAATCATTTAGAGAAGTAATAGCACGATTTGAGGTATTCTGTAGTCCGTACAAGTGGTGCCAGATGAATTACAGTATCTTAGATCAAACTGCAAGTTGGCTGAAGTTAAAATATGATTCATTCCTATTGGAAACTCTTTTACCTGAGCAAATCAGAGGCTTTTCTCATTAATCAGCTGCAGCAGACAGAAGTATAGGGCTCCTTCTGGCTCAATAAAAGAGGACAAACACTTTCTCTTGGTCTCTCCCCTCCCGCACTAACTCACTCAGTCCCATCACAGCCCATTAAAAGTTTAGTGCTGTTGTTCAGCAAATTGAAAATGTGTGCTGGTATCGATCCAGCATCATGCATCCATTCTGGATCTCTGGAGGCTCATTTTCCTTGTCTTTTAAGCTTTTGTGAGGGAGGGTATTACATTTTGTTGCACTATTTTGGTTGTGATCGAGTTCACCACAAAATCAGGTCATATACAAAATGCATCAAACAAAACCAGAGATAAGACGTATCACTCATACATCAGCATTTCCGACACATATGGGGACATTTAGCAGATTTAAATAGCAGTTGCATGTGAATTTGCCGCTATGAATGGATTTTTCTAGCATTTAAATGGAGAGAGAAAGCAGAGGTGTGGTTGTAGAGAATCGTGTGCTGCTGTGGAGAAAGCGGATGCCCGTTTCAGGTTTCAGCAGAATCACATTAGACTAACAGGAACTCCCCAATATCCGTCAACAAAGAGGGTATACCGGAATGTCCTGAATCCATAAACTGCTGAATGAGCATTTAATGGAGAATGTGCTTCAATTCAAAAACAAACCTAAAGGTAGGGAAACTCCAAAAAGGCCAATGGAAAGTTTTTTAGAATGAAGCCTATTTTGCATAGGTTTTACAATCTGCCATGCTTGTTGAATTGGCTTCATGAAGAAATCATGCTTTCATTCAAACCTTTATACTATTATCTAATAAACACGTATTGTACCATTCAGAGTAGCTTTAGGCATGTCATGTGACTGCATGTACATTACACGGTGCTGATTGGAATGACGACGATGAGGATGAGGATAATGGTGGCAGTGATGCTGAGGGCAGCGATGCGGTACGCCTGGTTTCTGTTGCAACGGGTGTACGAATACGAACGTCGCAGGAGCGTGTCGGAGGCTGGCGTATTAATCTCGTCCGTCCAGAACTCCAAAGACTCGGGGGGCTGCAAAATATAATCAGAAAATATCAGAGTTTATACATGCTGGTTTATCTGCACAACAAGTGCTGTTTTCTTTCATATTCTGTTGAGCCCAATGATGTATATTTAAAACAATTAAAGTCATTTTGAAAATGCCCCATTATTAAACCCAGATTTTTTAAACATGTTCCACAAACCTCTTCAAAACCTAGGAAGATATTACCTACTTGTTACTCAAATTATATATGCACTTTGGAAAAATGGACTACCATTCAATATGGACATTTTATTTTACTTTGTGTCAATTTGACTCCAGCAAAAATACAGTAGAAAAATACAGATTTATAAGGTGACAGTTTTGACTCAAAACATTACATTTGGAGATGTTACCTGAAGGTCCAGAGGCGTTAAGTCAGATTGGCTCCAGGTCATTTTGGGGCGGTCAAGCAGATGCTGGGAAGTGCTCTGGACTGATGTGCGGCGTGGTGCATTCTGGGTCTCAGGTGGCACGAGGTGAAAACCCGTCACTTCCTGCACTACGGGGACCTCTCTTTTATACACTCCACCTAAATGATCTGACTGAGGAGCCAAACAAACCAACGATTCACCCTTACATCTTCACCCATACAGTATATGTAGCATTCTTCTCTAAATTAATACAATTTTATTATTTTCTGCATGACAATTTGGTGTAAAGCTTAATTCAAAAATGTACATGAATTTAAAAAATTGCTTTAATGACAGCAGCACTCCCGCTCCATGAACTCCACAAGTCTGTGTAAAACCTGATGATCATGTTCTCGAGCTTGATTTGATCGAATCTGATCAAACCTGTTTCCCTCCACAAATACCCATGGTAACACTTTAATTGTAATGTGTCCTTGTTACACGTTACATGTATTTACTATAGTAATAACTATAAATTAGGCATAATTGCATGCAACTAACCCTAAACCAAACCTTAATACTACCCTAATCCTAGAGTAAGTACATGTAGTTAAATAATATTACTCAGTACTTAAAAGTATAATTACACTGTAACAGGGACACATTAAAATAAAGTGTAACGTTTCCCATTGGCTTTTGGATTATTGCAGAAATTAAACTGTGACCAGCAAAAGTGTATTATTCTTACAAGTTTTGTTCATCAAGATAATCTTTTCAAGCTAAAGCTATGAACATGACTTCAACTTCACCACCAGTCTACAAGTTGGAAAGTTTTAGTTGGAAAACAACAAGGCTGTAAATACGTATTAGAGAGCAGATGAGTTGTCCTGTTTGTTGTCATGGCATTAAATGTGACAACTTCAGCAAATCAAAAGTGGGCTATTACTTATCTATATTATGTTGTAGGAAAAAAATATCTTGAGCTTGTGTTAACCACAGACATTATTTCAGGCAGTTAACAAAAAAACCCATTTAAAAGACCCATTGACTTTGGAACGATTGAACCGGAAATGCAAAAAAACTTTGTTCTGTTTTTAGGACTCTTTCCTGCAGGATAAACAAAAACTGACTTTTTTCTTACTTTTTCCTTACTTTGTCAGTCACATTTAAAAAAAAAAAAAATTAAATAGAAAAAGTGCTTAATCTTTAAAGGTTCTTTAAGTGATTTCCACCATATGCACAAAATGAATGACAAGCAGAGAACATTTCTGATTGGCTAGTATTCCGATTGGATACAAAACTTTCTGATTGGCAACTGACTCTTATTTTGTTGTTTACAGAGGCCTAATTGATCATAGCATACTAGAATACTACTCTTAATATTTTTCCTTATATTTTACATATCTTTATGGCAAAAGTAGTAAAAGTAGTATGCTAACATGCTATTCTGAATTCAGTCTAGTTCTGTCACAAGGACAGGTAGGTTTTCTCACACATACTTCAGTGATTTAAGAAAATGTTATGTGCAAGAAATGTCTCTTACAGACCATTTAAAATATGTGTTTCCTTGATAATTTTCTTTGTTGTAAAATTCTAAAACATTATAAAAACTATACCAGACATTTGGACCCCACTTTACATAGATATTTCTTGTCCTGTTACCTTAGCAGGCTGTACGTGTGGCTCCTTGCTGAAGCTGATGCTCCACTCTCTGTGGGCTTCAGACCCGCTGCTCTCCGTGTGGCTCCTGGAGGCCCTGCGTATAAACAGACGTCTGCGCTTTGCCGCTGCCTCATTGACGCCCTCCATTCCTGGATTGGTCCTCGGGGACCCCTGCTGTTGCTGTATGTTAGGCCGTGCTGCGAGCTGTGGATGTATGATCATTTGATGCGAGTGAGGGCATGCGGCCTGCTCCCGTTGCTCCAGTCGGTCCAGTGTAGAGAGCACAAGGGCCAGTTGCTCACGTAGTTCTGAGATCGGCTCTAGCTGTTGCTCCAGCTCCGCGACCCGTTGGAGCAGGCGTCCCACACCCCATCTCACGCCCTCCTCAGGTGCCTCCAAGGAGTGAAATAACTTCCGTAACTTTCCCAAACGTTCACGCCTCTCTGGCAGCCCAGCCCCGCCCCCTTCCTGGGCCCCGCCTCCTTCCCCTGGCAACACTGCCATGGAGCCACACATGCTAATGTCATCTAGGAAACGGAAGATGGCACTAATGTCGTCCTCGCCGATGTCAGGGTTGTCAATGGAAAGTTTGTCGCCAAGCATGAGGCTTCGTAAAGCACGCCGATCTGCAGCTTCCGTCTGGGTGCCAACGCTAACCCCGCCATCAAAGCTCGGTGACCAATCGTACCACGCATCCAAACTCATGCCGCTCAGCCGCTTGAAGGTATCCCGCACCGAGTTGACGATGTGAGGATCAAAGCCGGGAAGGTCAAAGCTTGACCCGTCAAAGCTAATTTTAACTGGTTTTCGTAAACCAGACTTCTCTAAAACAGACCGCTCTGATCTGGGTTTCTGCAGCCCAGTCGTTTCAGGCTCAGGTCTTTCATCCGCCGTCCTGCTGTCGATGTCCAAGCTGTGGCTCTTGACTTGAAGGACCGGAGTTTGGTGCTTTTCGATGGAGACTGTAGGGCCGAAGTATGTGGACGCCTGGAGCTTATCCAAACTCTCCTGCTTCGCCTGATGCCACTGAATCTGAGGATCATACGGGTCTGTGGCGTCAGCATACGATTGCGCATTGCCAGCATGTGCATCTGGTTCAGGTGCATTTGAGTGAGCGTACAAATGGTCATGCAGACATTGCGTGTGTGATGGCGAGTTGCACACGTGGTGGTCGTTTGCGTATGTTGTGGGGTCTGGATAGGGGTTCTTCTGGGTAATGTAAAGCAGGTCCTCACCATCCGATCTTGGTCCGTCTGGGCTTTGATCTGATTGGGCGTCACCTTCCGTGGACATAAGTGTTTCGTTGTGGATCCCTTCTTTAAAGGCACTCCTCCTCTGAGAGCAGGAACGAGCGACGCAGGCTCCCTGATTGGTCGCCGAGGTCTTGACTGCCAGCTGATTGACCGTATCGCTGGAAACGTCCCCAGAATGCTCGTTCTGCATCCTGCCTTGGTTGTGCATGAGTGAGTGAGACTGAGCAATCAATGCGGAGGTGGTCCAAGCGTGTGAAACCTCTGTGTTATGACTGAATGCTTCACAAGGGAGGTTCTCATATTTACATTCCTCAGAGGTGGTCCCTCCTACTGTGACGGGTAAGGCGGCCGGCCAGTGGTAACGCACAAATCCCTTCCCACAGATCTGACAGGGCGTCAGCGACTGACGGTTCTGAGTGTATGAAGGAGCCATGCGGGTGTGCATGAGGAGGTTGAACAGTGAGACTACATCAGCGGCTGCTGAGAGCCGGCTACTGCAGGGCGGGTGTAGGCGCTCTCGGAAGAGGGTGGTGGGGAAGCAGGGGTCTCTACATGCGGTGGAGTATAAGAGACTCCGTAATTCTAGAAGCGGCTGCAGGCTGAAGCTTCCACTCAGATAGACGCAAATGTCTGGATACAGCACGCTCTCATGGCATGCGCCTAACACCTCCAGGATCTCCAACAATACCAGGGGGTCTTCAGGGTTTTCAGACATATTTGCACCAGATTTGAACTTTTAGCAGTGCACACTACATTTAGAAATTTAAGCCCACTGTCCTCTGCTTTCCCCCTTCATCAAAGGCACATGCAGCTCTGCAAAAGGGAGCACAGCAGTGAAATCAGGTCAGCCAGAAGAGGATTTCCACAAAAATGACTTTTGCATTGATTTCATATAAATCCTATGCAAGTTAAAACAATCAAAGAAAAGAAAATGCAATAAAAACAAGCAGTTACCTCTTGTCACTGGGATATGATGCTGAGAATAAAGCTATTAATTGCTGACCTTATTCAAAGCCTTAATATAGCCACTGATCGGAGCATCTGAAAAGCAGAGAAATCATTAGAGACGTCGTGAAATCGTCCATCTCCACTGATCAGGGTCCCACCTGAGAGACTCTTGTTGGTAAAGCAGCAGTCAATGGTCAGGCAGCGGTCAGTCCCACGATCAGTGCAGAAAAGCAGGTCGCCTGGGGTCTCCAGAGATGCCATGAATCCCGGGTCTCATCCCTTAATGAGCTGATCAGAACGTCCTGTACACGAGAAACACCATAGATAGTTTCTGCTTCATGTGTGACAGGAGCATTGAATCCTCTAGTTGGTGTGTTTGCACACGGAGATTCTGTGGTCAAAGTCATGCATGACGTTAGTGGCTATTTTAATGCACAACAATAAACATACTAAAAGAGAAATGCATTGTAAAGTACAGAAATCTCTAGAATAGAACTTAAATTGTAACATTTACTATAAAATATTTCCTTTAACAATACAATCTAATAAAATAGATGTAAAAATATATATCAAATACATTGATTTATGAAAGAAACTTTTTGTCAATAAAAATAAATTAACAAACAAATAAATAAAATATCAACGTTACTATGAAATGTATACATATATTAATTTATGCATTTCTCTGTACTTTATTTTTTACTCATTGGTTGATTGTTAATAAAAAAAGTCGGCTAAATAAAAGACACTTAAATAGTTGTAATAGAAATGTATTGGAGTTGCATTTCCTTTGGAGTTCTCCTCTGCACTTTGCTCTGTGATATGTCTATCTGTATAAAATATATTTTTTTATTAAATGAGAAAAATACATCAATGATTTACATATTAAATTATTAAATAAAATGTAATACTACTAATCAAATGTAATTTTCTAAATATATTGAACAAAAAATCTTTTTTATTACGTACTAAAGAGCCTAAATAAATAAAAAATCAATTTAAAAATCATTGAGATAAGGTTTAGATTTACAAGCTTTTGAGCATGTGAAATTTCTTGATTTTTTAAAGAAAATGAAAGCCCACCTGTGCCATCTGATGATTTGTCCTGAAGCACAGACTGTCCCAATTCACGTGCAAACACCAGTGGAGTCAACTGAAGCGGTTGATGAGATCTTTACAGACTGTAACACACTTCCTCTCTCTCTCTCTCTCTCTGTTTAAGTATAGCCTATAGATTCATTAAAGTGATCAAACCTTTTAAAAGTGTAATGGAGCTCCTTCACTTTAGACGACAGCGAGTCGGAACTTCTAAGACTTATCAAGTTCTATTTCTAATTGATGAGAATCTGAAATACATTAGGTTTAAGATCTCTTCAGCACACAATACACGTGTATTATAAAGTTTGTTGTTGAGTTATAAAGTTTGTTTGCTTGTTTATTTGTCTCTGGTTCAAAATTAATTATCATAAAGACCACCGGGGGGCAACAAAGTCCATTTTATAACAAATTGCATGTAAATATGAAAAACAAATCTTTAGAGAGAACACTGGTGATGACTAGGCCTACTATAGAAAGGCATCAATAGAACAGCTTGTAAAAACATGTCGCGTAGCATTAATACGTCATTTACCTCAGGAAAGTCATTCAGTGTCCACAGCTTGTTAGTCAGCTAGAGAAATGAAGTCTTTCGCTAAATATATCCACTGTATTAGCCTATACTACTATTTAATATATTTTCCTTAACCTGTTAGTGATGTCTTGATTATTTAATGTAGGTTTAAATAAATGTCATGAAAATGACAGCCGTATAAATGATATATTTCAACAACGAATTGGAGTAAAAAACATTTTAAAATTAGATTTAGAAGCTAATGCAAAAACTGCCTTATGTGCAGCTTACATGTTTGCATACAATTTGTTATTTGAGTGTTGATTACATTTAAAAATAAATAGCAATTGAATTGAGGCTAATAGTTTGGGCTCTGTTGTTAACCTTTAATATTATAGTAGGCTAATGTGCGATAAGGACTCCCTACATAGTTTATAGATAATGTTTTATAGGCTACTTAAGAAACTTTGTTACAATCGAATTTATTTGACAGAGACACAATTTGTTCAGTAAACCACTGTTTGATCAAAAAAAGAAGCAATTTTATGTTTAGTTTTCAACCCCATACTATACCGAATCCGTACCGAACTGTGATTTTAAAACCGAGGTACGTACTGTCAGTTTTGTGTACCGTTACACCCCTAATATATATACTGTATGTTATACATATATATATACACACACACACATTATGTATATATATATATATATATATATATATATATATATATATATATATATATATATATATATATATATATATATATATATATATATATATATATATATACACACACACACACACGCACACACATACGCACACTGTAGGCTGCACTGTATCCTGTTTCTCTGAGGAGGGAGAGCTTTTTTGTATTATTTTTATGAGTTTGTTTTTTCTATCAAGTTTTTAACTCCATGTTATCATCAGATCTATTTGCATGGCAGGTCAATATCACAATCCATAACATTTAAATTATGATAATATAAAACATTTCAACTTGACATTACATAGGAAATCTAAAATACATTTGGGTGATACATCCTGAAATATTCCATGTAAACATGTTTCTGATTAAAATCATTGCCTAGCAGTATCATAAAAATTACAGTCCAACAGAATGTTTAACAGTCAAAAGAACCTGACACGAGAGACATAAAAGGAGGCTAAAACTCACATTTTTATGAGATTCTGATCAAATTAAAGGAAATGTTTTGGTGGGTGTGCCTCTGCATGCTTTAATATGATTTCAAACTCTGATCTCTTTGTTGGCTTGATCTGTTTGGGTTTGTTGGTGAGTCATAGTGTCACATAGAAGCAGATAAACATTTTTTCACAGTGTGTCAAGTTTTGTGCTTGAGAAACAGATCACATGCGATCAAAGGCAAGAGATAGAGGTACTAGTTCATAATTATACAACCACTTTAAGGGTGGTTTTGGCAAATTTCAGCCTAATTGTAAAAGTAAGGCAAACAGGAAGGGGGGGCGGAAAGAAAAATGTATACAAACAAGATTAAGGAAACAGAGGTTTTAGCACGGTCACATAATGGAGTGAACATGAGTCAACGCTGTGATTATGGGAAACTGGATGAAGTTTTGGCTATCCCCTTCACAAGGACTCTTGTCAGACTGTTGAGTGAAACACTGATCGCTGTCAAAACAGATCCATACAAAGAAACTTCATCCTGGATACGCAAGAGAAAAAAGAAAACTCCCACAACAAAATTCATGATTAATTTGGCTTTTATTTGAGCCATATGCACCGATGTGGGTAAATCAATCGACCCTATTCACAAATCAAAAACATAACATTAGAAAAATTCAGAACAACTCATAACAAGCATTACTGCAAGTACAATAAAGCAAACAATGGTTAATCTTTAAAATCTATTATGAACGATAAAAAAATATATAAAAAGTCAGACTTAATAAAGGCCTTTTCAAATGGGCTTGGAATGCTAAACCAACCCTTTCTTCTCATTACTCGTGACACAACCAGTGATACAGCTGCACTAAGAAAAAGAGTGAATTCCAGTCAATCAGAGACATGTACAGATTGTGTGTCTGACGCTGTGATCTAACTGGCTCTTAGCTGATGAGGTCATGTTCAAGACAGTGCTTTGTGACAGACATCATGCAACACAAATACACTGGCAGTTTCCCAGGCAACGAGACCCCTCACACAATCTCCCGGGTTTTCCGGATGGCACAGCACAACATCATGCTAAAGATCATGCCGAAGATCTGTGCACATAGAGAAAACATTCCTTCAATGGGACATCAATCGCATACATAAATGTGTACGTTACAGTGTTTTCAAAAAGCATTATGATCAAATTACAATCATGGTACTAAGAAATATATACTTTTTTTCTATTTAAATCTGCAGTGTGTAATTTTAGTGTAATTGTAAATTTGCATTACCAAAAAGAAATGCCAAAACACACTACTATTCAGAAGTTTGGGGTCAGCAAGTCTTTTCAGCTCACCAAGGCAGCATTTATTTAAAAAATAGATTAAAAAAAAAAATACAGCAAAAACAGTAATTGTTAAATATTACAATAAAAGAATTTTTTTTTACTTAAAATGTTTTAAAAATTTAATTTATTTCTGTGATGTTAAAGCTAAATTTATCATTCTTACTTTGATTTCTGAAGGATCATGTGACACTGAAGACGTTCTAATATGCTGATTTGCTGCTCAAGTAACATTTCAGATTATTATCAATGTTGAAATCAGTTAATATTTCAGTGGAAACGGTGTTACTTTTTTGTCTTTGATGAATAGTGCGTTCAAAAGAACAGCATTTTTAAAAATGTAAATCTTCTGTAACATTATAAATGTCTCTTTTGATCAATTTAATGCATCCTTGCTAAATAAATGTATTCATTTTTTTAAAACAAAATCGTACGGACCCCAAACTTTTGAACATAAGTCTGTATATATAAACAAAATAATGTATTATTTATTTGACATAATATTAAATTAAGCTGGTAAAGATATACACCTTAGTTATTCTAAAAGACAAAATGCTGAACAAGCCTTAAACAAACAAACGCACAGACACACACACACAAAGTTACCACGATCACTCCAATGCCGATTCCAACTCCTCCAATAATATGAAGTTTGGAGTTGAAAACTTCATCAATGGCATCAGGACAGCTCTGAACACATAAAATAAGGAAATTGATTTATCATTTATGGTTTATCAATGTTGTTATGTACTTTGAATATTCAAATATCTATCATCTATCCATCCATCTATTTACAGTTGATAGTTAAACTGATTCCTGTGCTCCTCTGTATCTCAGCTCAGTGTCTTTATTTGGTAGGAAGCATATTCTTATGTCTGATACACTTCGTTCATTAGGTTTACTTGAACCTCTTAAACCCTTCTCGATTTTCTGAACGGTTACTACGCTGTGATGACCTCTTACTTGACCTTGTACTGGCAGAGTAAACCGCGTTTCACTGACTCATTCAAGCTGAGTCGCACACAGGGTGCCTCGGGTTAGAAACATTTCCAGTGCATTAAATCTGAGCTAAGCTGGAGTATTACACTCCACAATCACACCTGCTGCCTTAGAAGAATCTAGTCCAGTGCGGTCAATTGTAAATCAGTGCTGATAAATCACTGACTGATACTTCATGGAAGTATTTCTGCTCACGAAAATTATTATACTGTAAGTGTAGATGGGTCTACCAAAGACATAGTCATGAAACAATCAATTGTAAATTCAATCCCAATTTTAAGGGGTTATGATTATGAAGGCATCACCACACAGCAATGAAAGGGTTCAAATCTAAACCATCAATGGTATAAAACAGACTCGCACACACAGAGGCAAAGTGAGATTAAAGGATCAGTTGGAGACTGTTTACCAGTTAGTTGAGCAGAATATTCAACATTTTAAACAATAAAGTAAATGAATAAAATCTAAACTAAGACAAAGTACATTTTGATGAAGTCTAATATCCAAATGCAATACCTAATAAAAGCAAGTCATTATGTCTGAAAACACTGTTCTCAGCAACATAGGTCAATTTCAAGCGAGTGTGAAGTTATCATTTGTCAAACTTTTGTAAGCCAATATTCATATTAAGGTCTTTTTTCATTTTTATTAACCTAATTATTAAACTAACTGTATAAAACAATGTTGTCAGAGCACTACAAATGAACTGGTTTCTATGCCTTTATTTTGTATTCTGACACTTTTTATTTTTGACTGTATTGTTATATGATGAACTGCATAAATACTAAAATGTTGTAAGTTATGCAGTTTTGTTTCTATATAAATTTATTTAGATTTGCATTTATTTATCCTTTTATTTCTGTATTTCCATATTAATGCTTTTTTTCATTTAGTTCTGTATTTTATGCCTTTTTTTTTGTCTTTTGACTGATATGATTTTTGTTAAAGAAATTAGCACAAAACCAAGTAATCATTGGAATCTATACATTAGGTATAATAACTACCAAAAGGCAAAATTTGTATCTGTAAACACTGTTACCTTTGTAATGAGACCCTCAAGCACATCCTTTCTGGGGCAGGTCTCTTTAAAATCATCCGGGATGTTTCCTGACGGTCCACAGCAGTTCAGCTGAGAGATGAGGAACAGATGTCATCGCAAATTATTACAGCTTCAAAATCCACAAGCTACAAATAATTGGTGTTTGACGGACCATCTGATGTATTTAGCACATAAAAACAGCAAGCGCTTTCTGAGGATGTTTACTAGCAGTTACTACCGACTAACAGTTGGTGTTCATGGAAAAGATATTCAAGAGTTTCAGATGCACAGTAGCAATTATGCTAAATATCTTTGAGAAATGAGGAGAAAGGGACGAGATCTTACTCCATGCTGGATGAGACTGAGTGTGTCTTTCAGAGTGTTGTCTTTGGTGTCTTGATAATTTTTGTACGTTTCCCTGTAGAAATCCGTTATATCGTCAGTAACCTATGGGCACAGAGATATTAACATAAATTAGGAGCACCGTCTGTGTGTTTGGGTATGCGTGCACAGAGAATTTGAAACTCCCACCTTGGTCTGGTTGGAAAAGCCCCAAATTCCAGCAGCCACCTCGACCGCAAATATGACCAAAAGAAAGAAGAAGAACTACGGGAAAAACACATTCAAACACCAAAGTCAATCACCTCATAATAGTACTAAGTGATATTTGAGAAGAAAAGGTGCATGATGTGGGAATTACCAATCCCAGCATGCAAGGGGATTCCTGGATGGCACCACAACATCCAAAAAAACCCACAACCATCATCAGCGCACCGGCCGCAATGAGGATGTACACACCTACAACACACACACACTTCACTTTTACCAGTTGCAACACAACATGTGTAAAAAAGACTTATAAACAACTACTGACCTGTGTAGAAGACATAAGGCGAGTTCTCTCCTTCAAACAAGCTTTTTGTTTTGGCATCAAACCTCAGCCAAAGTCCAATAGCCAAGACACCTGTACCTGCAAGCTGCAATGAAGCAAATGACATACATGCAATAATTAATAATAAATAAATAAATAATTCTCCCCTTAATGCCTACAAAAGGAATAAAATGCACACAGACAGCTCAATCAAAAGGATTCCTTTAACATTAGAAAGAAACAGCAGGTATGGTGATGAATCTGATATTTATAGGTGGCTTGCAAAAAAATAAACAATTAGAATAAATTACTAAACATAATATAAATAAAAATAGTATTATATAATTATAAAAAATAATAAAAAAAACTCTTAACTAAATTAAATATTTATTAGCTTCCACCAGATTGCAAATATTTACATTTCTGTCAGAATACATGGCTATTTTATACCAGCAGGGGTGAACTGCCAGTATTAACCAGCCAAACCTTGCTTGATTCTTTATAGAGGACAAAACAAATCAGCAGGAAATTGGAAGTGCATGACTTATGTAATAATGTATGTGTACTACAAGCTTAGTAAAACTCAATAGCACAGACTATCCATCTTTTTATCTGATCTGAGAGTGTACAGATCGCACCTGCAAGCAAAAATCCACGGCAGAATCCAAAGAAAACTGGCAGAAGTTCTGCCAATCTGTTAGACATGCGATGCAATACGAGTCAAAATCTGCTAATGGAACAAGAGTTTTAAAAAGTGATTTTTCACTATTATTTAGGCTACAACAGGATCTGCATTTTCATAGGTTTATAATAGATTTAATAGAATAGATAGAATAATAGATTTTTGTTATAAGAGTAAAGACAATAAAAACCCTCCTTTCCAGGTAAAAAATTTAAGGGTAAGTTCATCCAAACATGAAAATTATCCTACAATTTACTCGCCCTCAAGGCATCCTAGGTGTATATGACTTTTTTCTTTCAGCCAAACACCATCAAAGTTATATTTAAAATTAGGGGAAAAAACAACAACATTATGATGTCCAGAAATCAATTTCAATAGTACACTGAGTTTAATGCATCAACATAGAACTTATGTTGCATGTGATCGTTTCATTCTTACATCTACTATAATACAATTGTACTATAATACGAGATATTGTAGACTATATCTCGAGATTCTCCACATTAGTGAATAAATAAATACATAGATCTGCAATCAGCATTCATATTCCTATAATGGTCTGGTGGTATAGCCTAGAGCTTTTAAGCGTGTCAGAGGTTCCGGGTTCTAATCTGCCCTCATATCGTTTTTTGTTTTGATGTTCATATCAAGAGCGACACGTTTATATACATTTTGTTTTGTGATTTCACCAGAAAGAATAGTCTAATAACATTGACACCAAAAACAACACATTCCAGAGCCAGGTCGCCTCTTATTTACAACAAATTAACATCAATATGTTTCATTTGCATTAGGTATATCCGTGCAGCGAGAAGTTTCAAAAAAGTGGTGGGGACATTATTGACCCTGGCAAAAAGTGGTGGGGGAAATGTCCCAGCCACAAATTAGTAAAAAAAAAGAAGAGTAAATGCCAATCTAATTAAAAAACTCCACTGGGTTAGCGGACATCGTTCAACGTGTTGGTTCTGACAAACATTTTTATGCATGAACTAGGGATTCTGATTCTGGCATTCTTGATCTCTCTCCCCCCCCCACAAATTTGGCAATAGATGAACTATTAAATAAGTGATCTTGAGCTGAGTCCCTGTAATTTGGCTCTCATATCATATGCTGAAGTAACATTATAAACGTGACAGTAATCAAACTACATTTTATAAAAAATGACCTAAAATCGAAACTATATCAAATATTTCAAAAATTCCTTTGGATACGTTTTACTTATGTCCAGATGATATAAAAAGTGACATGAAATGATTTTTTTGCGATCATTTTCCACACTTGCTTGTTTAAGGGTTAATTACCTCTTAGCAGATTTTGACTCATATACATTATGTATGCTATTTTCCTTCCCTGATTTTCCTTCCTCCATTCAGGAATAAATTAACCTCCGTCACATGAAAAAAATAGGTTGCTTCCTTTAACAAAACATATTGCAGCAACATTTGTTGGTTTGATGCATCACACTGACCAACAACCATCTTTCATTTAAAAAATCTGCTGCCTGTTGTGAAATATCTCACACATACTAATGGCATTTTCCTCACTATATCACGTGACTTATTTTTCTTTCATGTCCTGCTCACTACTAAGATGTAATGGTTTCATGTTTCAGAGAGTTCATGTCCTTACTCTTTTGATTTATTCTCTCTGACCCAGATCTTTTGTTCGAAAAACTAAAAGGTGCACAAATCTGTTCCAAATCTTCAGGCCAACGCTTAGCTAACAACCCCACTTCAACCTCTTACCCCGTTCCACACACAAACTGAACATAAAAACACAACACTAACTTTCACAAATAAATGCTGACATGCTACTTTTACACAATCACACAAAAACACAAATACGGTATGAAAGTTCACCTACCCAGAACACCGTGTTAAAGATAAACATGGTGTATTTTATACATTTTGGACATCCATCAACCCCCATTTTGCTGCTTTCCAAGTCACGTTCGTGTATAGAGCAACAAACTGTTAGCAGTGTCCATGTGTTCACCTGCACAAGCTTCTAATCTACAAACTTTGCACACAGACAGACGTGTTGTTTGTCTATTAGACACTTCCTCCCTTTGATTGACAAAGTGAAACTGGAAAATGTCTGTGCGTTGCGCAATAGTCCATGCATCAGTGGGAGGAGCTTACAGGTAGTATGTGAATGTGTGTTACAGCCAGGTGTCACTTACAGGTGACTTTACCACTGAATTCAGTTCTAGGTTCTCTAACACTTTAGTTGGGCTGTATTTCACCCCCAAAACAAAATAAATGTATATTTTGCATTAAAAAAGAAGCCTATTTTTTAAACTGTGAAATTCTAATAATTACTTACCTCTAAATTCCCATTATTATTCTTTAAATTTAAATGACCATAAATTAAATTCAGTACAACAGATACTACCATGATGTATAAATATGTTACAGTTTAAAAATATATTGTTATTTTTTCACATGAATGTACTTGATTTTCCTGAAATAATGTCACAATGCAAAAAAGAAAACAGTCCTAAATGGTTTTAAAATGGGCTTAATTTTCTTTTTTCAAACCTTTTTAATAGATTTTGGGATGAAATAATCTCATTACCATCATGTAAAGAATAATACTATTTGTAGGGTAAGTTGTCACATATAAATTATATAATATTTATAAGGTTATATACTGGTTATATAATGCGTGTTAAATATAATATATATATATATATATATAATATATATAATCATATAAATATTACATAATGCACTTTACGGTAATGATACCTTTTATAGTAATGAGAATTGGAGGGTGGGTGTTTAATTATAATCTCATTTGTAAATCGCTTTGGATAAATGCTTCTGCTAAATGATTAAATGCATTATAGCCTACCTTTAGCTTTTTACTTCTGGCGACTGCATTCAGGCTTCCAATTTCATAAAAGTTGTGTTCATCTGTGATAATTATCTCGATGGACAAAACGTGCAAGTATCATTAATATGATACTTTTGTTGGTCACAGAGCTTGTTTTTAGCGATAATCCAAAAGCCTATGGGAAAATCCTATTGGGTTTTTGTCGAGGGAGCCAGTGTGATGCTGACTGCCGGTTGGCCTACAAAGTGATGTCATTCCTGCACCACTCTATTAATGTAAATCAAACAAAAGAGGAAATAACTTAAGAATAAAATGAATGTTTAATTCGTACAGTTTTTACATTTGATTAGATTTCTGTACTAATTCTAACTACATGTTAAAATTAAACTATTGTACTTGAAAAACTTTTGTTTTATTCATATTTTTGTTATATTGTATTTGTCCTATTGTTTGTAATTTGCTTCTTATTTTTAATAACAGAAATGAGATAAAATAACACAGAATAACCATATTGTGAAATATATTGTTATGGTGAAATAAAATGTCTCATATTGTAAAATAAGAATTTGATCATACCGTCCACCCTAAACTCAGAGGTGTGAAGTAATGCAGATATTAAATAACATTTACAGAGAGCAAATTAATGAGACCAAATCCAACACACACACAAAACATTTTTTAAAAAGTCATAACGTGCACATTTTTCCATCATTAAAACCCACAACAAATGCAGTTTACAGTGAGTTTGTCCATGAGATTATCATACTCTATAAATAGACGCGCAGATTAAAGACAATCTAGGGCGCGTGCTCACATAAACCCTCTGGGCTAGACACACACAAGCATACCATACGGCTCTGGGTTCGCTCAAGAATTAGTGGCACATTTAATGAATGGTTCACTTCAATGAACTGATTAAAAAAGTCACAACTTTTTCTTCACTACATTAAGGTGATATTTTTTTCCCAGCTTAAAGGCAGAGTAGGGGATTTGTTCCAGAAGCATTTTTTGTTATGCTGGTTGAAATTCTCTTCCCATCCTGATAGCAATCACTAAGTTAAGTGGTCTAAATGTATTTATATGTACCGGTATACGTCTGTGTAAGGCGTAGAATCATAAAATGTTCGTCCAATCATTATACAAAATGCATACGTTGACAGGCAGGAAGATCCTACCTGCCTGTCAACGTATGCATTTCCATACCTCCGCACACTCTGCTCGCGCAGACATCACACATCATCAACGTGTTTCATACTATTGCTAAGCAGAGTTAGACAGACGTCAGTGACTGAGCACCGCAACAGAAACAGCAGCCACCTTTTACAGTTCCTCCTGAATCAAAACAACGAGCTTATGCTCCATTCACGCCATAACTACTGTAATTTATGCATTTGAATGGCAACACTATCAACGGCGAAATGAATCTACAGCAGTCAGGTGGCAGAGGTCAGTGCTCTTAACGACTGTAATGCCGATTATGAATGTAATTTGATACTTACGACTGATCATGCTCAAACGTGCAGAGTTGCGTTCAGTTGGTATGCACAGAGTCAGTGTTTTAAATCTGCTGCAGTCGATGAAAACAGTCTGTAGTGTGACCAGTCTTAGAATGTTTCAGCTAATCATTGTCCCCGGCATAAGTTGTTTATGTTCATTATTATTGTAATGTTATGTGCTTTGAGACATGAGGTAGTTAAATGCAGTCTCTCCTCTTTTGACGCTTTGCAAATATGCGTGGCTTTGGAGACACTCTGAAGGGAGGGTGGGATCTCATGCTTTCAAAGCTAACTTGCTATTGCTAGCTGCCCTGAAAATTGCAATGCCTACCCCATATTTAATGCGAATAGGCAAAAAACAAAGCAATTCGTCAGCTCCCCCTTAATATGTAAACACTATAGAAAGATCAAAACATTGATCTGTTTGCATGACTCCAGAGTGTGAGCCTCAATTTGCGTCCATTTTCATACCGGTGGAACTCAATTTTATTTGAGATGAAACTACAAAAATGCTCCATTGTTTTTGATCATGTAGTTTTCTGAGGGAAAACCAATTGGCATGAAACAGCACATCTGATTGAACATCAAATACCACCGATCAAAAAACAACTGGATTTAGGCCCAATACATACTCAATGAGATTACAAAAACGCAGCAAAAGAAGCTCAATTATTTATATACACTCACCGGCCACTTTATTAGGTACCCCATGCTAGTAATGGGTTGGACCCCCTTTTGCCTTCAGAACTGCCTCAATTCTTCGTGGCATAGATTCAACAAGGTGCTGGAAGCATTCCTCAGGGAGTTTGGTCCATATTGACATGATGGCATCACACAGTTGCCGCAGATTTGTCGGCTGCACATCCATGATGCGAATCTCCCGTTCCACCACATCCCAAAGATGCTCTATTGGGTTGAGATCTGGTGACTGTGGAGGCCATTTTAGTACAGTGAACTCATTGTCATGTTCAAGAAACCAATTTGAAATGATTAGAGCTTTGTGACATGGTGGAAGTAGCCATCAGAGGATGGGTACATGGTGGCCATAAAGGGATGGACATGGTCAGAAACAATGCTCAGGTAGGCCGTGGCATTTAAACGATGCCCAATTGGCACTAAGGGGCCTAAAGTGTGCCAGGAAAACATCCCCCACACCATTACACCACCACCACCAGCCTGCACAGTGGTAACAAGGTATGATGGTTCCATGTTCTCATTCTGTTTACGCCAAATTCTGACTCTAACATCTGAATGTCTCAACAGAAATCGAGACTCATCAGACCAGGCAACATTTTTCCAGTCTTCAACTGTTCAATTTTGGTGAGCTCTTGCAAATTGTAGCCTCTTTTTCCTATTTGTAGTGGAGATGAGTGGTACCCGGTGGAGTCTTCTGCTGTTGTAGCCCATCCGCCTCAAGGTTGTGCGTGTTGTGGCTTCACAAATGCTTTGCTGCATACCTCGGTTGTAACGAGTGGTTATTTCAGTCACTGTTGCCCTTCTATCAGCTCGAACCAGTCTGGCCATTCTCCTCTGACCTCTGGCATCAACAAGGCATTTCCGCCCACAGAACTGCCGCTCACTGGATGTTTTTTCTTTTTCGGACCATTCTCTGTAAACCCTAGAGATGGTTGTGCGTGAAAATCCCAGTAGATTAGCAGTTTCTGAAATACTCAGACCAGCCCTTCTGGCACCAACAATCATGCCACGTTCAAAGTCACTCAAATCAACTTTCTTCCCCATACTGATGCTCGGTTTGAACTGCAGGAGATTGTCTTGACCATGTCTACATGCCTAAATGCACTGAGTTGCTGCCATGTGATTGGCTGCTTAGAAATTAAGTGTTAACGACCAGTTGGACAGGTGTACCTAATAAAGTGGCCGGTGAGTGTATATATATATATATATATATATATATATATATATATATATATATATATATATATATATATGTGTGTGTGTGTGTGAGAGAGAAATCAATTTCCATATGGAGAAAATGAATGGGATTTTTAATTCCAGAAAATTTACATATGCACATTCAAATAAACGGTAGAAATAAAATTAGTAGCCTATGCAAATTCGAACAGCTCAGCGAATTGGTTCGAGTAATCCATTAAACAGACACAGTTCAAATGAACGATGTTCACGAATCGGACATCAGCAACAAAAATGCGCCTGTACAGTCGTGAGAGAACAGTTGACACACGAACAGAGTGGAGTCAAAGGAAACACTCAAAATTCAGTGCTTGTCCCGCCACACACACACACACACGGTATTTTAAATACACGACCCTTAAGGGTCCTGAAACCAGAGCTAAAAATCTTAAAATTAGGTCAGCCAAATGGATGCAATCTTGTTGCATGGCTTTACACAGACATTTCTGCGTCATTAATTACAGTCTAAACTAACTAAAAACCTAAAAGTGACGCTGTGCACATGCATTTATCAAAGAATATTTGAGCAAAACCGCGAGTTATAATAAAACAACGTCCCGCGCCCAAGCCAACCTCTGCACACATCAATCATTAAAGACGCTCGCTCGGTCACTCACCCAGAATATGAAATTGAAGACGAACATCAGATACTTGACGCACATTTCTCCTCCGGTCAACGCCGCCATCACTCACAGCAGTCTGTCCTCACAGTCACAACACAATACTGAATGAAAGAGTAAAAATCACGCGAGCAGCGTCCGTGTCCCAGTGTATCGCAGGTGGCTCGCGCGTGCGGCAGTGTGACTTTAAATGCGTGTAGGGACTGAGTAAGTGGAGCGCGCGCACGAAACACTCAGGACAGACACAAACTCACTGCCTCATTCCTCCAGCCAAAGATCAACTTTGCAATCGTTTTCTGTGTGGCAAAATCGACCGTGCCAAAGGTCAAACACTTTTTGCATCGATCCAGTTGCTATTTTTGGAGGGCTATTGAAGATCGTCCATACGCTTTATTTAGTTGTGCTCGTTGGTTTTTTCCCCCTCGAGGAATCTCTTTTATTGTTATCGCAACATCCCCACGGTCTTTATTCGTTGTGAATTACGTCATGATGGAATGACGTCACCCAGTCAGTGCAGAACCCAGAG
Organism: Rhinichthys klamathensis goyatoka; assembly: GCF_029890125.1. Taxonomy (NCBI): domain Eukaryota; kingdom Metazoa; phylum Chordata; class Actinopteri; order Cypriniformes; family Leuciscidae; genus Rhinichthys; species Rhinichthys klamathensis. The sequence goes on from NW_026606932.1 coordinate 699,588, forward strand.
GTTCCTTCCACTGTTGTTCAGTGATTTGTTCACAGGCATTTTAAAGTGTTGCATAAGATTTATCATGTGAACTTTCATGTCTCAAGATATGCGGGTGTTCATAGGACCTGTCCCCTTTGTGACAGTGAAATGTTATAAAATATTAATTTCATAATTTTTGTTTAATTCTATGCGAAAAAAAAACTCTTTCAGTAGCTATTAAATTATTCTAAAATGTCTTTGAAATGACCCAAATCTTGATATCAAAAATATCTTCTTAAAAAATAGCATTACAGCAACATTTCAGATAGATCATTATGTGATTTTTTTTTTCTAATATTTTTTTTCATTCCTACCCATACTCTTCTCCACGTTTTAATTGAAACTGACTAATTTCTCAGCATAGTAAAAATAAGAAAAGTGACAAGTTATATAAAATTTTACATTTTTTATAATATGGCATGGTGAACGTTTAAACTTCTCATTGGGCCACAGACTGAGCTGTAACAATATATTGTCGTATTGTAATATTGTATATTATCGTTCAGAAATATATTACGAAACGAAAAGAAAGGATGTATCATGTACTGTATATTTATTGATTTCTCCAAAGCTTTTGATAGCGTCCAGCATAGTCTCCTGTATTTTACACTCATTAGGAATGGTATTGGTGGAAAAGTTTTTGGTGTACTGAAATCTATGTATTCTAAACTTAAATCATGTGTGAAAGGAATTGATGGTTTAACTGAGTATTTTTACTGTACCATTCGTGTACGACAGGGCTATATGGTGAGTCCTCTTTTGTTTATTCTTTTCCTAAACGAATATATAAATATGATAAAGGAAAACTGTAAAGGTATTCAGATTGAAAGTATCACAGAAGTGCAGGCCTTGTTGTATGCTGATGATATGGTTAATGTGTCAGATACAATTGGTGGATTGCAGAAGGAAATTGAACAGCTCGAAATATTCTGTAACCGTTACGGTATGAGAGTGAATTTGAGTAAAACTAAAGTTATGGTTTTTAGAAGAGGGGGCTTTTTAAATAAGAATGAAAAATGGTGTTTTGCTGGTGAGCAGATTGAAGTGGTTAATGCTTATAAATATCTGGGTATGTGGTTTACACCAAAATTGTGATGGTGGAAAACTCGACAACACTTAGCAAACCAAGGAAAGAAGGCAATGCTCTCTTTATTAAGGTTTGCTCGTAAGGATAAAATTAGCTGTAACCAAGCGCTGTATTTGTTCGACCATGGTTGCACCCATATTGTATTATGGATCTGAGATATGGGGCTTTGAGCCAGTGAAGTGTATTGAGAATGTTCAGTTATCTTTCTGTAAAAGACTCTTATGTATCAGTACGGGTGTGAGCAATGTAGCTGTTCTGGGCGACCTGGGTAGATTTGCATTGTCTACTACTTATATGAAAAGGTGCATCATGTATTGGATAAAATTAGTGTCCATGTCTAATTATCGGTATCCAAGAAAATGTTATAATATGCTTTTCCAGTTAGATGAAGTTGGTAGAAAAACATGGGTTTCCTGCATTCGAGTTTTATTGTATCTCAATGGTTTCTCTAGTGCCTGGGAGGCTCAAAGTGTAGGTGATATAAGAATATTCACATCTATTCTGAATCAACGATTGAGAGAAAGAGCACAAAATGCTTGGTACACATTAGTTTAAGATAATAAGAAGTTGAATATATATTCACAATGCAAGTCAATGGTGGTACAGGAGAGCTACATTGCATCTGTACATAACATACAGTTGGTACGATCTCTGTTATTGTTCAGATGCTCAGGGCACTGATTAGCCATAGAAATGGGTGGAGTAATATACCAATGACAGAGAGAATCTGTAGTTATTGTAAACTAACTAATATCTCTGTGATTGAAGACGAGAAGCATTTCTTGTATGATTGTTCTTTGTACATGGACCTGCGTAAGAACTATTTGAGTGATCTCACACTTGTGGGTGATGTTTGTGTTGATGTGTCACAGGTTTGTGAGTCGAAACATGCATGGAGACTAGCATTGTGTATATATCATGGAATGAAAAAAAGAGCATCTGTCCATGCTATTGTGACTTTGGAACTATGGGCCGAGGCCATGTATTCCTGAAATAAAAACTAAACTAACTAAATATATCTAATCAGTGACATAGTGCAAGCATATTTTTCTAAAATAATTCTGTATTTTCAGCTTCAGAATCATGAATATTTTTAGTCACCATTGTCCTGTGCATTGGGTTTATGTAATAATGTAATAACCCACAATGTAATATCAAATTTAGCATTTTAATCAACAGTACATTTTTTGTTAACCTTTTATCATATGTCTTGGAGTTTCACAATAATATCGTATTGTGAGTTCATGTCATGATTCTGCCCTCGTGTCCTTGAGTTTCTTTAGCCTTGAGGCAGGATCATGACAGAACCGTGTTTTGTGTGCAAGCACATGGCCTTGTGTTTGGGCCATGCTTGCATTGTCTCGTCACCTAACCCCGCCCCCTTGTTAAGTCATCATTAATTAATCTGTGTCACCTGTTATGTTATCATTAGTCTCCCTTTATCATCCCCTTGTGTTTGCTGTCCTGTGTTGGGAGGAAATAGAAAAGAAGAAGTAGTTATGACCAGATTAAGGATAGGTCACAGTAATTTGAATAGCACACTACACATTATAGGGAAGCACCAAACTGGTTTTTGTGGTTGTTGTCAGGTTGCAGAAACTATAGAGCATGTGTTGTTGAGTTGCAGACAATATGAAGAACAGAGGAAAAATATGATGGAAAAGTTGGAGCAATAGGGACAGGAATGAAGGAAATACTGGAAAGCGGGGAGAATGAACAAAGCAGAGGAAATATTTTATTATTTTTATCAAGAACAGGACTGATGAGAAGAATATGATGTAACTGGACATGACAGGAAATAAAGCCGGAAGATGGTGGTAGTGCAACGCTAATGGATGCAAGCTGCCGATAAACTCTAAAGAAGAAGAATGTCCTGTGTCGGTTCATTGTGAAACCTGCTGTGATGTTACACTCTGTGAATACTACTTGTTTTTGCTATAGTTACGTGTGAGTCATTGCTAAATATTACCTGTGTGAGTATCTTGTCTTAGTTACGTGTCCTGTGAAGATCCTGTTCGTGTATTTGCTGTTAGTTAGCATCTAGTCTTCTAAGTCTTAGTCTAGTTAGTCATCCTCTGCCTTGTCCTGTTTTACCCCATCGTGGGTTTTGTTTTCTGTTTTCGGTCTATAATAAACTTTGTGTCACTGCATCCTGTCTGCGCCTGGGTTCACCTTCCACCATCATAACAGTTCAGTGTCGTGATATGTATCAAATTGTGACATGAGGGTATCCTTACACCCCTAATATGTGTGTATATATATATATATATATATATATATATATATATATATATATATATATATATATATATATATATATATATATATATATATATATAAAAGAAAAACAAAACAATCCAAGACACTCGATTAATTAGTTTTAGAAAAATATAAAAAGCCTTTATTTTTTCATGGCTTAGGTTTTAAAAACAGGTGACAAGCAACGGCACACCTACGCGTTGCGGCCAATAAGCCTTCATCAGGGTGTGGATATTTATATATATACCAGATCTCTCTCCATACACTGTATATACAAACCCAGTATATATACACTCACCTAAAGGATTATTAGGAACACCATACTAATACTGTGTTTGACCCCCTTTCGCCTTCAGAACTGCCTAAATTCTACGTGGCATTGATTCAACAAGGTGCTGAAAGCATTCTTTAGAAATGTTGGCCCATATTGATAGGATAGCATCTTGCAGTTGATGGAGATTTGTGGGATGCACATCCAGGGCACGAAGCTCCTGTTCCACCACATCCCAAAGATGCTCTATTGGGTTGAGATCTGGTGACTGTGGGGGCCATTTTAGTACAGTGAACTCATTGTCATGTTCAAGAAACCAATTTGAAATGATTCGAGCTTTGTGACATGGTGCATTATCCTGCTGGAAGTAGCAATCAGAGGATGGGTACATGGTGGCCATAAAGGGATGGACATGGTCAGAAACAATGCTCAGGTAGGCCGTGGCATTCACTAAGGGGCCTAAAGTGTGCCAAGAAAACATCCCCCACACCATTACACCACCACCACCAGCCTGCACAGTGGTAACAAGGCATGATGGATCCATGTTCTCATTCTGTTTACGCCAAATTCTGACTCTACCATCTGAATGTCTCAACAGAAATCGAGACTCATCAGACCAGGCAACATTTTTCCAGTCTTCAACTGTCCAATTTTGGTGAGCTCTTGCAAATTGTAGCCTCTTTTTCCTATTTGTAGTGGAGATGAGTGGTGAACACACGCGCACTATATGGATTACATAATCAAACTATTTATTTCTAATTGTTTAGACATATTTTGACCGTCTATAGGCCTATTTGTCATGTCTGTGAGGCAAGTATCCTATACGCCAAGTTTCGGTTCATTTGTGACGCGCTCCAGTTCTTGCAGTCGAAGACGGATAAACTTTCTACTCTCAAGTGTATTCTGTGCGCTGTTAAGTGCCTTATCAGATTTATCGTGTTGCTGGTTCTTGGCAGCAATTACCTTGTCGAAAATATTGCATAGCGTGCTTTTGGCATCGAGTCTGGTACAGTACACGTCAGGGGTCTCATTTATAAAGCGTGCGTGCGTACGCACAAAACGGGGCTGGAAACGTACGTACGCCAGTTTCCACGCAAAGGTTGTGATCTATAAAAAACAAACTTGACGGGAGAATGTGCGCACCTTTAAGCAAACTTTGAGCCGTGCGTACGCACGTTTTGGAGACGGAGCAGTTTGGCGACACCGATGGTGAGCTGGAGCTAAATGTCTTTTTGGTCACTTTTAGACCGAAAATCTAAAGAAAATTATACATACAGTATACAGAAAGATAATACAAATATAATTTCACTCACCAAGCCTATCACATGAAGCAAACATCCATCCCTTTTTAAATGTCCATCCCTTTGTTAAATATCCATCCCTTTGTTCTTTAGTGAAACTGACGCAGCCTATCTACCGTAAATCTTCATTATAATCATAAATACAGTGTTCTGTGAAATATGTTCCCAATAACAGTTTAAATAAATAAAACTATGTTTTACTTCTGATATAAACATTTAGATTAAATATGCCATTCTGATTAATGGAGTTAGACACTTAAATTACATTAAATCATTACTGAGAAGTTACATTTTTTTTTTATTCAATAAATAGAAATATTTGTTGTGGATGCAATGCTTTCAAACACTTTTCCTCTGGCATGCTGTGTTTTAATGTTTTAACTACAGAGATAATTGCTTATCATGATAATAGCAGATTGTCTGAGAAAATAGTTTCGTGCAAATAATGCACTACAAGGTCTATCTTTTTCCATTAAAAATATAAATCAATTAAAAATACTCTTTGGCCAGTGGAAAAGATTGAGAAAAACTTTCTCTGAAATGTATTTTACACTATTTGATTTATTTATTCAAAAACAAGGCCAGGATATGGCCTTGTTTTTGTCTACTAAATTATTTTTTATTAATGTAACGGCACATCCGTATTTCATATTTTCCAAATGTCTTGTACTGTTAAACATGTTATCCCGTGGATGAATAATCATATGCAAATGATATGTAGATGAGGATATGCATAGTAAAACTAGGTGTTGTAAGCTCCACATATGGTTGTTTCGGGGAAAAAAATGGGGGCAAAAACAAAAGTGTTGCGTTTATAATTTTGTTCAGTTCAGTGTATATATATACAAAAAAAATCCATAAAAATATGGTACAATGTATAATTTGACGTAATTTTCAGTATTTCTTTTTTACCTGTTTTATTGTTTTACCTGTATTTTGAATTTTGAACTTCATTGCTTTGTGTTATAGGGTTAACGCAAATGTCTGTAACTGTATAATATATCCGGGTAGTAAGCTGCCCATACTTTTTCTGTTATTTTACAGATTTATATACTAGTGCAATGCCCGTGCAAAATCTGTTTTGTGTGTTTTTAGTAATTGTTGGTTGGGTATGTTTGAGTTGCTGAATAGCCTAGGCTATTATTACGCAGGAGCCTAAACTCTGAGAAAACGATAACGTTAAGCGCACCAGAATAAAATATAATATTCAGAATTAAACAGTGTAGCTGACTTACAGATTCAGTTAACATCCACAAATGAATAAGTGCAACGAGGTTCAGACCTTGGCTGGAGCATACACAGTGAACTCCGAGAAAACGCTACTCTTGAGCAAACAGTTTGTGAATGGGGTACTACAAATGATGGCCGTGAATAAAATATAATATTCAGATATTTTTAATCCACAACCCTCTAATGTCAGAATGTTTATTTTGGGGAGTGGCCACTCAGTGTGCAGTGTGAGAGGGGGAGTGGCCACTCAGTGTGTAGTGTGAGAGGGGGAGTGGCCACTCAGTGTGCAGTGTGAGAGGGGGAGTGGCCACTCAGTGTGCAGTGTAGAGGGGGAGTGGCCACTCAGTGTGCAGTGTGGAGGCGGAGTGGCCACTCAGTGTGCAGTGTGGAGGTGGAGTGGCCACTCAGTGTGCAGTGTGAGAGGGGGAGTGGCCACTCAGTGTGCAGTGTGGAGGCGGAGTGGCCACTCAGTGTGCAGTGTGAGAGGGGGAGTGGCCACTCAGTGTGCAGTGTAGAGGGGGAGTGGCCACTCAGTGTGCAGTGTGAGAGGGGGAGTGGCCACTCAGTGTGCAGTGTAGAGGGGGAGTGGCCACTCACTGTGCAGTGTAGAGGGGGAGTGGCCACTCAGTGTGCAGTGTAGAGGGGGAGTGGCCACTCAGTGTGCAGTGTAGAGGGGGAGTGGCCACTCAGTGTGCAGTGTGGAGGTGGAGTGGCCACTCAGTGTGCAGTGTGAGAGGGGGAGTGGCCACTCAGTGTGCAGTGTAGAGGGGGAGTGGCCACTCAGTGTGCAGTGTGAGCCAGAGTGGCCAGCGGCTAGAGCGGCAAAAGCCAATCTGTGCTTCTTTTACCAAATTATATTTAACGATATATTTTGCATTTCTAATCCAAACAACGTCAAAATTTGGCACTGCACTTACTCGTGCCCGTAGCAAGACACCTGTCAAGTTTGAAATCCACCGGACTAATGATTCGAGAGATATGCGAATAACAGTTATGCCCATTCAAAATCATTTTTTGTGCCTGTTTTTAGTAATTGTTGGTTTGGTGTGTTTGAGTACTTATTGTTACAATTACACAGCAAAAGTTCAGTGTCATTTTTATTTGTGCATGGTAGAAAGCTGATACTGACATAATGACATAGGCTACAATAAATATGGAAAATTGAACTACATGGTTGCAAAACAATTTATAATGGTGATATTAATTAGGTGACATGTATTTGGGTATCTGTGTACAGGACAGGTAGCAGGAGTTTAGATTAGATTAGACATACATTAGTGTCAACTTTGTTGTCATTGTGCAGATTATAATTATAGAGACTATGAAAGGCAGTTAGCATTTTTTATGTTTAGTTGGTGAATAGCATAGATTACCATTACACAGTAGCGATAACATTAAGCGCACCAGAATAAAATATAATATTCATATATTTTTAAACCACAACCCTCTAATGTCAGAATGTTTATTTTTAAACCACAACCTTCTAAACATCATCTACACATCTTCAATGTGTGCTTCTTTTACTGAGATATGCGAATAACAAACACAGACAGACGTTTCTGTAATTTATAGATAGATGTATTATATGTGCATGGTTGAAAGCAAATACTGATACTGACATAATGACATACAATAAATATGGAAAATATAATAACTACTGACAACTAACTACTTCTGAATAACTACAATATTCAGAAGTAAACAGTGTAGCTGACTTAAGGGTGCTTTCACACCTGGATCGATTGGAGACGTTGTTCCGAAACAAAGGGGCATTTCCCTTTTGGCCCGGTTCGTTTGGTCATTATGTGAACACAACAATCGCACTCTGAATCGGAACAAAACAACCGAGCCGAGACCACCCGTGGTCTCGGCTCGATTCCATACGAACCCTGGAGCGGTTCGTTTGTAGTGAGGACACAACCGACCCACGAACCGGAACAAATCAATACCTTTTCTCGTACCTTTATGTACTGCTGTCGGAGTTTTTTCGCCTTTGCGCGGCATTGCTCGACGGACCGTTCATAACCCCTCTCTTTCATTTTATAGCTGATCTTCTTGCACACTTCGGTGTTCTTGTGTGTAGTGTCCAATATCCGGGAGATGTGTTCTTCCGACCAAATATCTATGAGGCATTTCACCTCTTCGTAGCACCAAGTCAATCCGCGATTCTTTTTGTGTTAGGCTACTGTTGTCATGGCGATATGTCCCACAATGGAATGCGCGACCTGAACACATGAGGTAGTGACGAAAAGGCGTAAGGAAAGCCCTGGAAGGGTGCGCGAATCGCGATTTGGACCGCTTTACAACAGTGTGGTGTGAACAGAGTGACGTATTAAATTGATTCGGAACAAAGTATTCTGTTTCGGATCTGTTCCGGAACAAAACAAATCGATCCAGGTGTGCAAGCGGGCGCCTCACTAACGTTAATTGTTTACACAGAGATTTCGGACGTTTTATCCAGAGCTGTTTTTCAACGGCTCTGGTTTTACATTTCACTGTGAAGATCTAAACATATTTAGATACAGGAAATAGCAATGGAAGACGATTTCGGAAAGAAATTAGAAAAAAAGATAGATTTTACGTCCGAAATCTCTGTGTAAACAATGAGTGACGTACACGTGCGAGAGATCACTTCCGGGGCTTTCCGGCGCTTGCGCAGACAGAGGCGCCCGCGCCATCAGAGTACTTGGACGTGACTGTGATTACAAGAGGTAAAAACGATATAAATACTGTTCGTTTTCTCACACAAACCGCTCGTTTCGTGTCTTAGGCCATCAATGTGTACTTACATTTACGAGTCATTAAATCATGTTTAATTTGGACTTCTCTGTGCATGCTCTTTGAGGTGGACCCCATAGGCCTGCGCCTGCATTATATGACTGACAGACAAGAACGGTTTGACCTAAAAATAACAAAATTGAAAATACTGTGCACATAAAGACACCTACATCTTGGATGCCCTTGAGGTAAGCTAAAACATATCAAAAATTAATTTCAAAGTGAACTATCCCTTTAATGCTTAAAGGAGCTGTATGTAAGAAATGTATTTCAATGAATCATAAAATGGCCCTGATGTGTCTCTAGACATTAAGAAATCATGTTCATTTCAAATACTTATATCACTGACAACAGTAGTACGGCCACGATATTGTCATTTAAAAAGTGCAGTTGCAGCCCTCAACTGATGTTGATGTTGTCATCTTGTGTTTTGGCCTGAAGCCCCACCCTCCACCTATCTACCAATCATGAAGTCAGTAGTGTTTCGGCATCCGGGTTGCCTGCTCTGCTCTAGTTGAAAGCTCCTTGTAGCAGCCTATGTTCCTGCTGGATCCTGCAGCCTATCTGGCAACCTCGAGTCAGGGGGGAGGGGGAGGGGGAGGGGGAGGGGATACACAGCTCTACAGTAATTTGAAAGTGATTGCAGTACCAGTTTTGGCCACAATCTTACATACAGCTCCTTTAATAAAGTTTTCCATTTTCCAGTTCAGTCTATTTTATTTCAATATATTAGCTTGTTGGGCTTATGATGTGTGTTTAACTTTGTTCTATGACTTTTTTGCCACTTAATGCCAAATGTACTGTACAATGTGGGTCCTGAAGCAAGGATATGTTTTCTCCATGTTTTTGACAGCGAGTTAGGGGTCAATAAAGAAAAGGTAGCCGAAAAAGAACGAAAAGTAGCCTACATTAACGATGAATGCATGGAGTTCATGTGAACATTCTCGGAATATGCCATTGGTTGTGAGGTTTTTCCTACAGTTAATCCATCAGTGCCAGATACGAGTTACATCGCAGAGGCTGTGAACTCGCTGCATATGCTGTGGATTGTGTGCGTGTGTGTGCTGTTTGGCTTGGCACTAATGTCCTCTGTTGGTTTGTCTTATCTGTCTTCACTGCCAGACTAATCCTTCAGTTCCTCTAATGCCCAGACTTCCTTCTATTGTCCACTCTTAATGAGTTTGAAAACGGAAATCACACCATCCCTCCCTCTTTCGTTCTTATAAAGCGGTTGTTTCCATCTAGACTGGGTTCCAGTCATGTCTTCAAAATTGTGAGACACTGGATAGTTTAGAGTAGACCTTGCAAAGCACTTCAGAGAAACTGTTGCTGGGAGCCTACAGCTGGGCAGAGGTCAAAGGTAACAGGTGCCACTGAATATTTGTCATGACCGCTGATTATTTCAACTTTTTGTATCAGCGAGTCTGAAGCCGTGTACATTGTGTTTAAAGGTAATGTTTTGCTATTTAAGCACGCATGAAAAATACCATGCCTGTTTGTGAATATGTTATGCAAATTTTGTTCCCATCCTAAGTTGGGGCATTCTTTCCATCTATGTGGAAATACGTGACATGTCTAAAACTCTCTGACAGATTTGTAGGGGCTCAGAGATTTTTTCCTTTGTTTCTCACTTCCAGCTGAACTTTTGCTTTGCCTCATGCTTTTATTTTTCACTAAATTTAACCCTCACTATTGTTGATGGCCAGATGTTAAAAAGGGTATGGTGCCTGGACACTGCAATGCGTTATCTACTGTGTGCTTTTTAGGGTGGTTCAGGTGATTACTAACTGGGCTAAATCATTCATGATTCATTCATGATTTCTTCTTTTTCTTTAATCAGATGGAACCGTGCAGTTGGAAAGGATGGAGCAGAATCCTGTGGGTTTTCGTCTTGAATTTTTCAGGTTAGAGTTGGAGCATGTTTATGTGTGATTGTGCCTTTTTGATTTTTTTTAAAAGAAATTAATCATTTTATTGGATTAACAAGGATGCATTAAATAGATCAAAAGTGACAGTAAATACTTTTTTAGTTATTGTTCTTTTAAACTTTCTATTCATCAATAAATCTAATAAAAACTTTTACTTTACTCAATTTTTTTGGGTGAAACATTTTTACATTTAAAAATATTGATTAAATTTGAACACAATGAAATCAATTACATATCCCTTATGAACTGAGTAATTGTACAAAATTTAAGTAGATCTGAGTAACTACATTTGGTACATTAACAAATAAAATTGAGTAGAAATAATTGAGGAAAACTTTTTTTTTTTTCATTAAAAAAATATTTATGAGTAATATAAAATTTTAATTTCCTCTAAACCTTTGTAAAAAACTCCACACAACCACAGGTAACATATACATGACATTGGCCTTTATTGTCGATGAGTGCAGAAATACAGCATATTTTGTTTTAACATGTATACAACATTTAAACTCATATAACAAACATACTTGAAAGTAATTCAAGTGAAATCAACCGGTCTGTTATCCGTTATCTATTTCCACCGTATCAGCGCTGGTTCTCGTGCCTGAGGTGGACACGGGCTCTGAACTTCAGACCGCCGTCCTGCGTTTCACTCCTATGGTTTCGCAACGTGATCTCATGAGAAGAATACGTGTGTATTTTTATGTAAAGTGTAGTTCTATCATACGTACATTTATTTACGTTTTATTCACGCAGAAACGTATAAAACTGACGTATTTACAGCACTAAAACGTAAAACATTTACGTATGAACAAATCTACCGACGTACAAATTTGTACGTATTACTATTTATGCATATTAAAATCGTGCCATTAATGTTTTGACTCTATTGCATTCAACTGTCTTAACGATTAAGTTTTCAGTCGCATTTATTAATATAATACTCATAAATATTAACATTTTGCTCGTTTCGCCTGCATGGTGTTAAACAAGAATACACTTTAAAACCTTAAAAACACCTTCTTTACTCGTTTAACCATTTTGTAATATAGTTTATTTACCGTGAGCCACAAAAAGCGTTTTCTCCTATAAAACACAACATAAATTCACAAAAGACATCAATTTTATTAGAGAAGCGCGCGCGCCTTCACAGAGCGAACCGAAGCCGGATTAACATTTTAATGGATTATTAACTTAAATTCTGCTCTGTACATCATACAAAACTATTATAATACTGCCAGAGAGGACTGCGACTGCAACACATCATCATGTGAACGACTTTTGGTAGCCTACCGGTTTTGACATTTTCGCAATAAATAAATTATTGTGATTATACTAGTCTGTCTGTTATGTTTTTCTTCATAATTGTAGTCTACGTAGTTTTAAAGGGGTCATATAATGGTACATGCACTTTTACAAGTAGATTGTACTGAAATGTGTGTTGGCAGTGTCTGTACACAACCATCATATAATGATAAAAATCTATCCAGTGTTTTTTTTTGTGAACATATTTTTATTTTGTTTTACAATAAATGTACAGTACAGGATTTTCATAAAAAGAAAGAAAACACACCCTCCCTACCCCAACAAGAGAGCCATAAAGGTATATTCACACCCATAATAAAAAAAATAAAAAAAAAATAGTAAAAAAAAAAATATATATATATATCACATTATTAGTATTACTCAAGAGTCATTCCATTCTGTTCTAGAAAATGAAGGAAGGAGTTCCAGATCCTGTAAAATATGTGCTTTTTTTGTTTGATTGAGTAAGTCGGTCTTTCCATTGCTATACAAGATGACAGTTCTTTGATCCAGAGTGATAAAGATGGACAACAAGTACTTTTCCAGTGTATGGCAATCAGGCGTTTCGCTTGCAATAAACACAGATTTATAAGCTTCTGTTCATGTATTTTCAAAGATAAGGCAGGTGGAAGTACACCAAGAATACAGATTTTGGGGCATACAGGGATTTCTTTAGCAATAATTTTAGATAATACATTGATTACTTCTTTCCAAAAGGATTGTAAGTGCTCACATTGCCAGATGCAATGAAATAATGTTCCTTTATGAGTTGTACATTTTCCACAGACATCTGGGATATTTGGATTGAATCTATTCAACTTTTCAGGTGTTATGTAAGTTCTCATTATCCAATTATATTGGATCATTTTAAAACGAGTGTTGATCGATAATGTTTGTGCTTGGACACAAGCTTTTTCCCATTCATTTTCTGTAACATCCATTTGAAGATCATCAATCCAAGCCAGTCTTTTATGATTTGTTGAGTCTTTAGAAGCATTAACAAATTGGCTGTATATCATAGAGATTTTACCTTTATCATTGGGATTTTTAACTGCCATTTCTTCTAAACTACTTAAGGGAGGACACTGGTATGAATGAGTCTTAGATCGTATGAAATTACGGATCTGGAGAAACTTAAAAAAGTGAGACTGGGGGATTTTGTGTCTTTCCCTTAAGATTTCAAAGGACATCATTGTATTCTCTGCATACAGGTCTGTTATTTTCTGTATGCCTTTCTGCCACCACAACTTAAAGCCTGCGTCTGATTTGCCTGGAGCAAACATTGCATTGCCCCAAATAGGGGAGAACTGAGATAATACAGGTGTCACTCCCATCTCAACTTGTGATTCGTGCCATACTGAAATAGCGGTTTTAGCAAATGGGTTAGTTGTATTTCGTTTGAGTCGCCTCACAGAGTCAGAGTATAAATATGTATCAAGACTCAATTCTCCTACGCCTTTTTTTTCAATCTGAACCCATGGAGTATGAGATGGACTAGCAAACCAGAAACATGTGGCTCTCAGTTGGGCTGCCTTAAAATACCATAAAAGATTAGGGAGTTGTAACCCCCCTCTTTCGAATGGAAGGTACAGAAGCGATAAGCGAAGCCTGGAGCGTTTCTTGTTCCAAATGAATTTAACAAATGTCTTCTTTATATTTGAAAAAAAGGAAGTAGGAGGAGTTAGGGGGATTGATTGAAACAAATATAGAAATTTAGGGAGTATATTCATTTTAATGGTGTTCACCCTTCCGATAGTGGTGAGAGGAAGAGACATCCATCTATTTAAATTTTCATTTACTTGAGATATCAGGGGAGTGTAGTTGGATGCAATCAGATCCTCCACCCGTGGAGTAACTTTGATTCCCAAATATCTAAATCCATCGATAGAGGTTTTATAGGGATGTTGAACTGTTGGATTCCGCCTTTGTTGTTCATTAAGAAAAAGAATAGATGACTTTGATTTGTTAACTTTATATCCCGAAAATATTCCAAAATCATTAATCAAATTATTAAGAGTGGGTATTGAATCTTTAAGTTTAGTTAAATAAACAAGTATGTCATCTGCAAATAGCGAAATCCGATGTTCTAGGCCTGCAATTTCAATACCCTTTATACCTGGGCACATTCTAATCGCAATTGCCAGGGGTTCCAGGGCCATTACAAATAATAACGGCGAGAGTGGACAACCTTGACGAGTCCCGCGATATAAATTAAAAGGTTTGGAAGTTAAATTATTTGTAATGACCTCTGCAGTCGGGCTATGATATAGAATCTTTACCCACTGGCAAAAGATCTGACCACAACCAAACCGTCTGAGTACATCAAATAAATAAGACCATTCGACTCTGTCAAATGCTTTTTCTGCATCTAACGACAAGATACATGAGTCAGTAGAGCCATTCTTCTCATAAACAATATTAAGTACTCGCCTGATATTATGGAAGGCCTGTCTATTTCGGACAAAACCATTTTGGTCAATTCCTATTATGGACGGCAAGTTATCCTCTAACCGAAGGGCTAAAACCTTGGCTATAATTTTGGCATCGGCATTCATTAAAGAAATCGGCCTATATGATTCACATCTGTCTTGGGGCTTGTCAGGTTTGGGGATGAGTGTTATTAAAGCTTCTCTAAGAGAAGGGGGAAGGCAGCCCTCAAGTAAAGACTCTTTATACATTTCTAATAGCGGAGTCACCAATTTATCCTTAAAGGCTTTGTATATATCTATTGGTATCCCATCAGGGCCAGCTGTTTTACCACTTTTCATCTTCATTATAGCATTTAACACTTCTACACTAGTTAAGGTTTCATCCATTTGTCTTTTGGCTTCACTGTTCATAGATGGGAGCTTGAGATTATCTAAAAATATATTTTGCTGCATACTCTGACCTGTAGATTCTGCAGTATATAACGCTTGGAAATATTTGGTGAAAGTTTCATTGATCTCCGTTGGATCTGAAGTCAGATTTCCAGCTGTTGTGTAAACGCTATTTATTGCTTTACTCGATTGGAGTTGTTTAATCTGCCATGCTAACAGTTTACCCGACTTCTCTCCGTATTCATAAAATGTTTGCTTGAGACGGATTAGGCTGGCTTCAGCTTTTGCTGCAGATAGTTCATTATACTGCGCTCTTAAAATGAGCAATTCCTGCTTATGAGGATTCGGATTTGATTGATCTGTGTAAATATCTTGTTCCAATTTCTTTATTCTTTCATCTAAATTTTGTAATTTCAATTTCATTTTATTATTTAAGGAACTTGTGTAGCTTATCATTTGACCCCTGAGGTAGGCTTTAAAAGCTTCCCATCTAACAGATGCCGATGTTTCTTTCAAATTAATTGTAAAGAATAAATCTATATGAATTCCAATGAACTCCATAAATTTTGAATCATGAAGCCATCTAGGGTGTAACCTCCATCTACAAGGTCCCTTAATAGTTTTTGACATGCTATATATAAGTTTAACTGGACCATGATCAGAGATCACAATAGACTCATATGAACAATCAAAAATCTGGTGAAATAAATTATTAGAAATCAAAAAGTAGTCTATTCGTGAATATGATTTTAGTGATGAACTATAGCATGAATATTCAGTTTTTTTGGGATATTTTCTCCTCCATGGATCGCATAAATCTAGTTCTTTTATGAAATTATGAAGTGTTTTCCTACTTTGCATGTGAGCTGTGTCTTTACTGTTGTATCTATCTAAATTTGGGTTTAATGTTACGTTAAAATCACCTCCTATGATTAAATATCCCGGTTGGGATGCCAAAGTTAAGAACAAGTTTTCAAAAAATTCTGGACTATCAGAATTGGGCCCATACACGTTCACAAGGGTAATTGTGCTGTCTAAAAGAATGCCTTGTACAATTAGATATCGACCAGATTTATCTGGAATTACTTTTAAGATTTTAAATGGAATGGCTTTATGAATCAAAATCATTACTCCCCTTGAGTTAGATGTATATGAAGCAGAGAATACTTGTCCCGGCCACCTTCTACGTATTTTTAATAGTTCACCGGACAAAAGGTGAGTTTCTTGTAACAGCACGATAGGTGTTTTAAATTGCTTAAGTCTAGTCATGACCTGTTTTATCTTGGAAAGTTTACCTAGCCCCCTAACATTCCAGGAAATAAAAGTTATCTGCGATTCACTTGACATGTTTTACAACAGTACATTTCCATAACTCTATGATCATACACACAATGGATAATAATAAATAAATAATAATAATAATAAAAAACAAAAAATAAAAATAAAATAAAAACATTAGGGTGGTGAAAAAAATTGAATGCACTGAGCTACGATTTTGCATACCATGACTCTTGAACGCACTAGAACAGAACGACCCGGCGTTCACCCCCTTCCCACCAAACTGCAAAGATTCTTCAACAGGCTCGTCTGGTCCTACAACTAGGAACACATCCTTGGCCAGCAAAAAAAACATTAGGCATCAGCCTAGCCACAAACAGTCATTAAACAATGAATATATGATTATCTCCCCTCAAATACTCGTTGAACTGAATCGTTGAACTAACCGAGTTAGTTTTAAATATGTTGTTTTAACTTTGACAGACTAACGTTATCTGTCCGTTTACACATCAGAGTTAAACCGATAGAGAATTACCTTGGTTATGATATCAGCATTGATAAATAAAACTGCCTGACGTTTCGGTCAAATACTAGGATCTTTTCGTTGCTCTCCTGACGCTTCTCCGAATTCCTGTACTATGCATTTCTGTACATCTCCTGCCGTCTCGCAAATCTTCCACTGTCCCTTATACAGCAAGCTCAGTTTGGCTGGATAAACAAATCTGTATGAGATGTTCAGTGTCTGGAGACGCTTCTTCACATCATCGAATTCCTTTCGTTGTTTCCTCACCGCTACTGAGAAGTCCGGGAAAAACATCACTTTGTGTTCCTCATACTTCACTGTTCCCATCTCCCTGGCGGCTTGAATCACTCTCTGTCGGTCGCGGAAATTGAGGAATTTCATGATCAGGATTCGCGGGTATTGTTGCGGCTTTGTCGGTGGCTTGCCGATTCGGTGTGCTCTTTCGATGACTATTGGACTCGGAAAGGTAGATGCACCGAACACATCACACAGCCACTTTTCCAAAAAGTTTGCCGCATCTTTCCCTTCCACTTTTTTAGGCAGGTTGACTAAGCGGAGATTGCAGCGACGGTTGCGATTCTCTAAGTCATCCAAATCAGAGGTGAGCGTTGCAACTTGACGTTCCAGAACGTTCATAGTTTTCTGTAACTTTTCCACATTATCCTCGGTTTCGCTAATTCGGTTCTCCGCTTCTGATACTCTGTCACCAAATTCGGAAATGTCCTTTTTTATCTCTTGAATGGCGTTCAGGACGCCTTCGAATTTTGAAGAGAAAAAGGTCTTCATGTCAGCGATAGCCTTCATTACCTCGTTACCCTCTTCGTTGATCACGCTAACAGCACCCACTGGCTTAACGCTAGCTTCGTTCCCGTCAGGAGTTTCCTCAGTTTTATCCATATTTTTCTTTGTGGTTCAAATAACGTCACACGCTCGGAAGCCCCTCCCACGATTGTTTGATTGACAGCAGCGATTCAACACAGACCCGCCCTCGCTCGTCCTGTCAATCATAGTCTGCGCGGCGCGGATCGGCGCTCTCTAGAGATGGGATTTATGGCTCTTTGAGGAGATCCGGATCTTTGCGATCCGTTCCTTTCAAAGAGCCGTTCAAAAGAACGGCTCTTTTGGCTCTTTTTAAATATTTAGTCAGTTTAAAGAAGCCAGCTTGGGGGAATCTCAGTTTATCCTGGAAATAATCACTGGGAGGAATGATGAGGTGAGATTTGTAGTCAATTAATTAAAACTCAGATATCACACACCAATATCTGAGTTTGAATTATTCTGAAATATTGATTATTACCTCATTTGTCATGTGTGGACTATATTCCATAGGGTTGCACAACATCCCTCTGCTTAGAAAGTGATATCACTATTTTGGATTTACCTTTAGTACAAAGTATGTGTATGTGTAAAGCTATGTTGACTTATGTTATTCATACAATACCACAAGAACATTTTGATAAAAAACAAAAACAATTTAAAGTTGTAAATATATACTGTAGATACAATAACATGAACACAAAATGCAATGTAAATAAATACAAAGCAGTTCCTTTGTATTTATTTACAAAGGAACTTAGTGTTACTTTAGTGGTTTTTTTTTTTTTTTTTTTTTAACTGGAGTAACCATGTGACGGCATAAGTCATTGGCTCTGCTCCTACCCAATGACAGCACGTAGGGTTTTTTCCCACTGGAGTACTCACGTAAAGGATGCGCGCGCGTGCACAACTATCATCATGCTGTTAGGCAGTAGCACCCCTGCGCTGGGTGCGCCCCTTCCCCTATAACTGAGGAGCTAATTTGTGTGCATCTGTGTGAAACACGCATGAAAAAAGAACGACAGAAAGAACGGCTCCCCTCCAGCCGCGACTCGGCTCCCATCGTTCATGTTTATGAGCCGTTCAAAAGAATCGGTTCGTTCGCGAACGTCACAACTCTAGCGCTCTCATTGTTGATATGCTGGAGCACTGTCTATGAGCAGAATGGCGTCTAAGCGATTGTGGTGTTCTGTTCTTGGGTGTAATAACGAACACAGCAGTCATTTTAATGTTCCTAAACCCGAACGCTGAAGACGCAGTGGCTGAGTTTTGTTTTCGAAGGGAATATTCCCCACGAGCAACGTCAATGCTTTCGTGTTTGCGTGAATCATTTCTCACCAGACTGCTTTATAAACGAGGATAAGTATAAAGCTGGTTTTGCTAAGAAGCTGCACCTGAATAAAGGATCGGAACCTATTCGTGTTCCTGCTGAACCTCCAGAAGAACTAAAGTGAGTGTAACGTTTTATTAATCTTTATATTAATATTTATATTAATCTTTGCAAATCGCTAGCTGCACGCTTCACGATGAATGCGTCGGTTTACACTCAGGGTACATTACAGCATGTTTTCTATGTACAACGTTCTCAATATAATTCATAATCCCACGTTTATACTGAACAACGCGTTATGGTTATTGTGTTATTGTGTTACAAACGGTGTATGCGCAGAACAGAGAGGCGGGGTGAGCAAAACTCATTATCATTTAAAGTCATATGCACTGAAACGGCGTGCTGAAAACAGAGCTGTTTTTGACCCGGTAAAATAAGTGTTTTCTTACAATACTAATGAGAATTTTTAATTGAAGTATATTACAAACTTTTAATTTAGACCCTAAACAATCATATTAGCTTGTACAAAAATGGCATTATATGACCCCTTTAAAGAATGGTTATGGGTAGGTTTAGGGGTAGGAGTAGGATTAGTGGCTCAAAATATATTTTAATGCTTTATTGTTAATAAAACTGCCATTTCCCTACACATCTCTGTCCATTACGTTTTATCCTTTTTATTCTGTATAAAATGGGTATGTTTAGGTTTGGGAATAGGGTTAAGGGATCTTACATTTATCTATAAAAGGGTAAAAGGGAAATTATACATATATCTTTATGATATGGAATATACGTAAATAGTTAACGTTTTGTAGCTGTAAAATAGTAATAATGTTACGTTTAAATGTTGCAGATACGTCCATCTATCCAAACGTACAAAAAAAGTACGTTTTCTATCTTTGAAAATAACGTATTAATACATGGGTTTCTTGTATAGGCCTACAAACAATACCGGATGCGCACGCATCCAGGGGGCTGTTCCATAAATGAAGCTTAGAAAAGCGGGGATTAAACTCCAAAACCGGACTTGAATGGGCATAACAAATAAATTGGGGCTAAAGTGGTTCCATAAAAGGTAATTGAAGTTCACGCAATCTCACTAATTTGATCCAGGTTTATCTAGTCTAGATAATTGCGTGTGCACGCGTTTCTGAAGCAGCCCTAGAGGTCGATCGTGGATCAAATCGATCCACCATCAAACAGCGTATATTTTGTGCTGTTTTATGCGTTTCTGACATGTTTTTTCCCCCCTCAGTGCAAAAATTACATTTTACAGTTATATTCTCCATCTGTAAATGTTAGAAAGTCGTGCAAATGTATCCATTTTGCTGCTAATCTTCATATTGAACGAGCGCTGCTGCGCGCATGCGCGCCAAATAGGAGCGCAATAATTCTGACTAAAATATACATTTTGCTTGGAAAATTAATATGCGATATTTTATAACACTAGAAATATCTTCTAATTATAATAATTTCTCTTTAGGATGTTGGATATGTTGCAGTGAACTTCTAGCTCATTACACTCATATATTTTATACTTCTAATAAAAAAAAGAAATTAAACAGAAGTAGCCTAATTCAGGGAAGATTTTTTTTAAGAAACTAAATATATAAAGATACAAAATATAGTTTTGGGTATAGGACCTATGCTACTTTATAAAGATGATATACTTATTTAGAATGCTGAGAATTACAGCTTTTAATGCAATAATTTTTTTGAGAAAGCAAGAATCCCCAGTTTTAAATGAGTGGTTAGATTTAGTTTCTAAAGCACATTATGGAGAGGATAACATTAAATTAAGAACAAATGTATACATTTTGAAAAGATATGTGCAACTCTAAAATCAAAGAATATTCCATAAAATAAAGGAATATATATTGGCCTACATTAACTACATTTTTATGTAACCTTCCCTTTTATTTCTAGTTATTTGTTATTTTATTTATTTACTTATTTAATATTGAATATTTGATATTTAAATAATATTACTTGAATAACTATTAGGAATTATGTGTCATTCATTATAAGAGTTTGATATATGTGAATGTTATATTTTTATTAATATTTATTTATTGTTTTATTTATATGTATGTGTTGGTATTATCACAAAAGAAAAAAAAAGTAGAAGGAAAAAAAAGGAATATTTATTGGGGGAAAATATGATGTCTTTAAAGGAACTGTCCATTTGTATAATTGTGTTAAATGTGTTTGAATTGAGAGACATAATAAAGTACATAATATATATATATATATATATATATATATATATATATATATATATATATATATATATATATATATATATATATATAAAAGAGACCGTGTAGAGAGAGAATTTTCTGATAACCGAGGCATTCCTTAATTAAAATGTCTTTATTACAAAAATGACATGTCCTAAACGGACAACTTTAAACCGCCTTATATATGTGTCTATATTGTAGCCTTATTTAAGTTGATTTTCTGTATACTGTGTATTTATAAAGTCCAATAATGGTATTAGAGACTGTCAGTGGTAATATCATTGTGTTCTTGTCGGTCAGTGTTGAGGATCTGTGTAACAACTGAGGCTTAGCCTGACAGTTAGCCTGCCCTGGACCAGGCTAGTTTCCCAGCATAAGTTGCCAGGGTAACTGAGTTTGAACTTTTTTAAGTTTGATTTATGAAACCGAATCTACCAAAAATAAGCCTGACTAACCGAAATAAGCCTGACTTATACTCTAATCTTGGTTTATGGAACAGCCCCCAGGAGGCAAAAAAACGCTATCTGTTATGCCGAGTTTTGTAAAAGAACATTGTAATTAACGTAGATTTCGCATTGTTTGTAATTTCTTGTTGACTCAATAATAAACTGCAATTTCATAGTTGGATCTGTTTGTTTGTGTTTCATATTAATATATAACATTATGTAAAACGTCCAACTGTTTACGAATCAAAATCCGGACATATTGTGATGCATGTATGAATTATCATGTTAGACTAAGTTAGTAATGTAATAGCCTATAGAGCCCGAATTTGCTTTTATATAAGTTAACCTTGTTTACGTTACTTTACGACCTTCAACATATCATGACTGCACACATATAACGTTACTTTACTGTATCAAAGATTTGACGATGGATTATGTGGGAAGCCTTATATAGTACCTCCGACCGTGGCGATTATATTAAAAAACTTCAAAAATCAAGATAATCTTTACAAGTTAATCAAAAATGTATACATTTTGAAGCCTATATAAAGTTTTTAAAAAATACAAGCAGACACAATAAAGTTTAAAAAACCACAAGCAGGTTATAACTGGTGTGTTTTATGTCATAGATCAAAACGTGAAAATATTTAGAGGCTTTGTTCACCACAGACCTTATTTCAGGCGATTTAGCAAAAACCCATTCAAAAAACACGTTTTGATCTGTGACATACAACACACATAACCTGCTTGTGGTTTTTAAAACTTTATTGTGTCTGCTTGTGTTTTTTAAAAACTTTATATAGGCTTCAAAATGTATACATTTTGGATTAACTTGTAAAGATTATCTTGATAGTCAAAACGTGTAAGGGTCACAACTCTTTGTTAAACACAGATCTTATTTTTTGCGATTTTCCAAAAGTCTATGGGGAAAATGCAGAGCTTTTCGATCGAGGGAACCCATGCGCCGCTAGCTTCCGAGTTGTCCTACAAAGTGACGTCATCACTTCGGCACTCTATTGAGTAAACTTACCGGTACTAAATTTCTTAAGAGTGTGTTAAAGGAACACTCCGACTTTTTGGGACTTTAGCCTATTCACCTTATCCCCCAGAGTTAGATAAGTCCATACAAACCTTTTTCATCTCCGTGCGTGCTATTAGTCTGTTTGACGCACCCACCGCTAGCCTAGCTTAGCACAAAGACTGGTTGTAAATGGTTGCAGCTAGCATACTAATCCAAATAAGTGACAAAATAATGCAAACATTTTCCTATTTACATGTTGTGATTTGTATAGTCACAGAGTGTACAAAAAACAAAGTCACATGAGACACAGACATATTTTAACCGTATAAATACTGGGAACTATATTCTCTGAAGGCGAAGCACTGCTACTTGGGCGGAGTGATAACCGCATCACCTGAGAGCTCTCTGCTCCTCACCACGGCGCGTCTCAGGTGCTGCGGTTATCACTCCGCCCAAGTAGCAGTGCTTCGCCTTCAGAGAATATAGTTCCCAGTATAGAGGGTATGCGCATGACGTCACCGTCGGCCGGAGTGAATGCGGTCACGCCCACAAGTGGCAAAAAGACTGAGCGGCAGCATTTGTTTTCAGCGTGAATGCCGTGAAAATCACACAAAACACATCTAAAACGGGAAAGAGCTTTGCGATTGACTGTACAACTAGATTTGACCAGAAATCTGAGGTACTGTATATTTTTACAGACTGCAAAAAGCTACAGAACAGACTATATTCTGCATAATTGGATGTTTTTAAATAAACACTGACAAAAAACTATACAAGTTTTAGGGCTGGACGATATGATGATATACAGTATAACATTAATGTAAGTGATCACTCGGATTTAGACCTATCTATATTGTATTTATATAAAACGTTTACAGGCAAATTGTCTTAATTTATTTCCCCGGTGTCGAAATCAGGCACATATAAATGTCAGGAAACACGATTCCTGGCTGCATGTTAATATCCATGGATCACTGGATCTTTGATAAGTTGTAAGGAACACTATATCGAGTCCAACTTTTAGTTTAAACTGATAATAGTTTGTTTTACTCGCGTTAACGCAGTTTCCCCTATTAACTCCAGTCACGCAGCAGCTCTTCTGCCACTCAGTCCCGCTGAGGGGGGCGTGTTCCGGCGGGGAAGTGACGTTAATGCATTCCCTCTATTTATACGGTTAAAATATGTCTGTGTCTCATGTGACTTTGTTTTTTGTACACTCTGTGACTATACAAATCACAACATGTAAATAGGAAAATGTTTGCGTTATTTTGTCACTTATTTGGATTAGTATGCTAGCTGCAACCATTTACATCCAGTCTTTGTGCTAAGCTAGGCTAGCGGTGGGTGCGTCAAACAGACTAATAGCACGCACGGAGATGAAAAAGGTATATGTATGGACTTATCTAACTCTGGGGGATAAGGTGAATAGGCTAAAGTCCCAAAAAGTCGGAGTGTTCCTTTAAAGATTAATAATATTGATTTGAATTAAGTAATATTTGTGGTTCTGGAAACAGATCAGTTTAATTCTCCATTCTCAAATATTTTGAGAATTTCTTTTTAAATATAACTGTAAATTTTAGACAAAATTAACTGTTGAATTTTTAGTCAATTATTTTGGTATGTTCAAGTTCAACTCAAACAATCAAGTAAATGATATTCAGACATTTTATTAAGTTAATAAAGTTAATTATTACTGTGATATTTACTAAGCCACTGAATATTTTTTTTTAGAGTTTACACACACAAAAAAGAATTAAGCAGCACAACTGTTTTCAATATTAATAATAAGAAATATTTCTTGAGCAGGAAATCAGCATAGAATGATTTCTAAAGGATCATGTGAGACTGATAACTGGAAATGATGCTGAAAATTTAGCTTTGCATCACTTTTTTAAAAAACATTACAATATAAAATATATTAATATATTTTTTAAATTGTAATAATATTTCACAATATTGCTGTTTTTACTATATATCTAATAAAAAAAAAGCAGCCTTGGTTCCTTTCAAAAACATTTTGAATGGTAGTTATGACACTTGATTAAAAAACTAGCATGCAAGTGCTTTACTCTCTAACTCTCTTTGTTCTATAGGTTTTGTGTCTGTCGAGGGATCTGGACGCTGTAGTCTGTTTAGCCGGCAGCATATACACACTTTTGACGGTGTGATTTATGAGTTCCCTGGAGACTGCAGCTACATGCTGGCGGGAGACTGCCAACACAGAAGCTTCTCCATACTTGGTAAAAAAAAATCCTGCCACGCACACACACACACGCACACAAACCGTTTTTCCTGAATTAAACAAGCTATGGCTTGTTTGTAAGGATGTGTGTTTACTTATAGGCGATTTCTCTCACGGAAAGAGGAAAGGAGTGACTTTGTTTCTGGGAGAATTCTTTGAGCTTCACCTCTCTGTTCATGGAATGCTGTCACAAGGAGCAGAGAGGTACAAACTGGAAATTTTTTACTCTTAATAATAAAGGCGCTGGCTTTTATGGTTCCATGAAGAAACTTCAACATCCATGGAAACTTTCCATTCCACAAAAGGTTCTTTATACTGGAAAAATTAAATTTTAGACAAAATTAATGTTAAATAATAAAATTAGGCAAAATTATTCTTTTTTTGAACTGTTCATTGAAAGGTTATTTGGGGAACCAAAAATGGTTCTTCTATAAATCGCATGCAAACCTTTTTTTTTGTAGTCAAAAAGAATCCTATAAGATTTTACTGGATTAACTGTATTTCCAATTTTGTGAAAATTGGAATATGATTTAAAAAACACTAAAATTGAGATTCTACACTTAAAATAAATTGGTGTAGGGTTTGCTTACAAACAATTTTGACTAAGGAATGTCACAAATAATATATATATATATTTTTTTTTTACAGTGCGTTTTCCTTATTTTATTTTTGAAGAATTCAAAATAATGTAGAATATTCCATTAGCATTCTTTTAGTATTTTTATATGCATTATTATATATCACTATACCACGTTGATATCTTAGACCATCATGAATTTCCAGGCTGGATTAGTTGGTAACTACTGGGTAAAGTAGTTAATCAGCCTGGTTAGGGCACCAGCTCATCAACATATGAAACACAACTAATGCTAATGCTAGTAGCTATGCTACTCATTTAATCAGGGTATCATATAAATTTATTTTTTTCTTTTGTTCCCTCCAGGATCCCATTGCCATATGCATCGAGCTCTGTGTTTGTAGGGTTCGAGCTGGGGTACGTTCGACTATGGAGTGAAGAGTTCGGGTTCTCCATCCGTATAGACCCCTCGCATAACATTCAACTAACGCTCGGCAAGCATCACAGCAACCGTACATGTGGCCTGTGTGGAAACTACAATTATTTGGTGGAGGATGATTACACCGCACAAGAAGGTGCGACACTAACACAGGCATGAACACAACAACATACCTCTCAAACAATCTTTCGGTAAGACCATGTCTTAAAAGCAGTGGACAGGATGCTGATTAATACGAGCTAGGGAAATAGGTGGCGTCAATGTTCATCCAGAAGACAAAACATTAGAAAGTTCAAAAACTCTTTGTTTCAGAGCCTTATTTGGGCCTTTAGGGGGCATGTTAGTGTCCTGTCATTGTTCCATATTACAGCTTTTGTGATGGTGCACTTATCAGATGTTTACATTTAGAACACGAGTTCACATGAGTTCACCACATAACAGAGAGTCGAAATTCGGCACAACACTGGTATGCAAGAAGATTAAAATATAGAATTTCTGTTAACTGCTCATGATAATTAAGCACATTTCTCACCCATTTCTTAAGACTGTGATGTGTAAAAAGAAAAAAGCCCATTACTTTAATGTGTCCATTAAAATAACAAAATAACAACACTTATTAACATTATAAATGTATTTTCTGTCAAGTTTGCTTGAATTAATACTTGCTGAATAAAAGTATTAATTTCTTTAAAAAAAAAAAACTTTTTATAATTGTTTTATGTACAGTTTGGAGTAAAATATGACCAGAGCATATTCTTGACAGACTTAAGTGTGTGTGTTTAGGTTTTCTGACAGATGATCCATACGACTTTGCAAATTCCTGGGCCATGAAAGGGGCAGATGAACCCTGTAAACGGGTCTTGCCCCCGTCGCAGAGCTGCAACAGCACCGGAGAATCAGCGAAAGTCAGATGCTTCCCTGCACAACAAAAACAACCTTGTTACAATCCATTGTGTACCTTATCATATAGATTGCACGGTCACACTTTAGATTAGGGTCCAATTCTCACTATTAACTATGACTTTTGCCTCAATAAACTCCTCATTATTGCATTGTAAGGTAACTTAGTTGTTACGTTTAGGTAATGGGTAGGATTAAGGGATGTAGAATATGGTCATGCAGAATAAGGCATTAATATGTGCTTTATAAATACTAATAAACACCAAATATCCTAGTAATATGCATGCTAATAAGCAACTAGTTAATAGTGAGAATTGTACCCTAAACTAAAGTGTTACGATTGCACCGATTTTTCAGTGTGTGTATGCGTGTGTTTCAGGATCAGATGTCACGATGTGAGGCCATGAGCAGCTCAGCACTCTACCTGCGTTGTGCTCACCTTGTGGATGCGGCAGCGTTTGTGTCCGTGTGTGAGTCTGATGCCTGTCACTGCAGAACGGGAGATGAATGCGTGTGTCAGGCCATGCTGGAGTATGCCCGCACCTGTGCCAATCACGGCGTTACACTGTCCAACTGGCATGTGCAGAGCCAGTGCTGTAAGTAATCTCACTTTCACACTTATATAAATACATTTCATATCTGATATTGACTATGTGTATATTCACATATTTTACTATTTGTTCAGCCCCTAAGTGTCCTGTTGGCATGGAGTACAGTGTCTGCACCCCGACTTGCTCCACGTCCTGTCAGAGTGTAAACATCCAGGAAGTCTGCAATGAGGAGTGTGTTGATGGCTGCAACTGCCCAGGTGAGAGTGATACCGGTCAACCAATCTAGAAAAGTTCAATTTACCTTAATTTTGTTTTTGCTTCTTGCTGTTTATGACCTCTCTCTTGTGTGTTTTTAATGTCAGCTAAGTTGATGCTTTAATATTAAATAATGACTATAATTATACACTACCATTCAAAAGTTTGGGCTTTGATTTTGAAGTTAGATTTTTTGCTTTGAAAGAAATTGATACTTGTAATATTCATAATTCATATTAGCATAATGCAAGGATGCATTAAATTGATCAAAACAGTAAAGACATTAAATTTCTTTTCATCAAAGAATCCTGAAAAAAATGATCAGTTTGCACATAAATATTAAGCAGCAAAACCGTTTTCAACATTGATAATATTAAGAAATGTTTCTTAACGCAGAAAAAACACCATATTAGAAGGATCATGTGACACTGAAGGCTTGAATAATGATGCTAAAAATTCAGCTTTGCATCACATGAATAAATTACATTTCAAAGTAAATTAAAATAAAAAAGCAGTTTTGTAAAATGTTAATAATATTTCACAATATTACTGTTTTTACTGTATCTTTGGTCATGCCTTGGTGTGCACAAGAAACTTATTTCAAAACCATTTAAAAATCTTATACCTACCCTCAACTTTAAAGTGGTAGTGGTTTAAAAAAAATAAATGGAAAAAATATTTTATAAATATATTCTCTGATGCAACTGTGTGCATTCTAGCTTTTTAGGTTAATTTATCTTTAGATATTTTTACTGAAAAACAAGACAAAGAAACCACCAATGATAATGTTTGTCTTAGCTTTATCATTCCTTTTCCTGCTTAGTGTTGAATGTGTGAAATGTGTTTGTCAGCGGGTAAGGTGTTGGATGGAGATCGTTGTGTTGACGTCTCTCAGTGCTCTTGCACGCATGCTGGGCGTAGCTACCCTCCTGGTTCCTCCATATCGCAGGACTGCAACACATGGTGGGACACACACACACACCCACACATATACGTACACACATAAAAAACAATGCATTCAAATATGTGTGGCTACTACTATATCTCCACACATTCACTTAAACTCACCTTCACTTTTAGCGTCTGTCGCCATGGATCATGGGAATGTACCAACGAAGGATGTCCTGGTAAATGTGTATTTGTTACTTTTCTTTATTTTTTATTAACCTTCAAATAATCAATACAGTAATTTAATGTAAATCTAGCTCAATTTCTAGTAAGTAACACAAAATATTCTTTTTCACCAGGAAATACGACCCATTACATCACTAAAATGTTTTGCAAATGCAATTTTAATGTTGAATATTTCTGAATGCCCTGATGAAGAAACATTGCTTTCTTATTGATTTCTTCCTCTGTCTCTTCTTAGGGGGGTGTCTGGTGACAGGACAGTCCCATTATAAGACCTTTGACGATAAGTTCTTCACCTTCAGTGGGATTTGTCAGTATCTGCTCGCTAAAGACTGCCAGAGCAACTCTTTTTCGGCCATCGTTGAGACTGCACAGGTCTGAAATCTTCTGTGTAGTATATACACTTGTGCTTGTTTGTTTGTCTGTGTGCTTATGGTTGTATTTTTCTGCTGAAGTGTGCAGATGACCAAGATGCCGTCTGCACACGGTCAGTTACACTGAGATTCCGAGATCTGGCCAATCAGACGGTTCACCTCAAGCATGGGGGCGTGGTCTCTGTGGATGGAATGGATGTGAAAACACCCTTAATTAATGGTCTGTCAAGTAGCGAAATACACAATGCATAAACAGAACATATAGATATAATGCCTTTTTTTCTTCAAATACATGACAGCTACAATGTAATACTGATGTAAAAATTATAGCGCAGCATAACAGTAATGTGTTTGTGTGTAGGTCCCCTAAGAGTGCAGAATACGGTGTTGTCATCTGTAAGATTGCGTTACGGTGACGATCTACATCTGGATTGGGATGGCAGAGGACGTGTTTTGCTGAAGGTGAGTGTGCCCTGCTGGAAAAACCAGGCTATACACTGAAAAACAAAACAAAAAACATTTAATCAACTTTCACTCAGAAATTGCTAGGAAATTTCACACATAAATATTACAGAAAATCTTAAACTGTTAACTGTTTTTGGTAATTAAAATGAAGCTGAAATAAAATAAAATAAATATTAGATGAACAAATTAAACTTAAAAATGTTACATGCAGTTTAGAAATGTTGACTTGGCAGCTAACTGAAATAAAAAATTTTAAATGTACAAAGATGACCATTTTTATAATAACTGACAGTTTTATGATATAAGTTCTATGGTGTGTTTTTTTTTCTTTCATTTTTTAAAGCTTCGTAGCCTCAATCAATCACCTAAACCACTTTGAATTAACAAACAACCAGCTTGTTAAGAAACCTTGTAAAACAAATCGACCACTTTCAACTGGTTTTAGCTGGAATATTCAACAGTGTTGATCACATGTCATGTGTGTGAGAATGCTAGGTGCTTTATGCACTCAAAATAATGCATACATAATTCCCCATGTACATATAAAGTCATGTGAAATGCAGAATCTGGGACATGTATCAAATATTCCCGTGCTGCAAACCTGATATGTGAGGGTGTGTGTGTGTGTGTGTGTTTTTGCAGCTAAACCCTGCCTATGCTGGGAAAACGTGCGGTCTGTGTGGTAATTATAATGGTAACCAAGGAGACGACTTCTTAACAGTGGGCGGGCTGGTGGAGACACGCGTCGAAGGATTCGGCAATGCATGGAAGATGAACGCGGACTGTGATGATCTTCAATTGCAACACTCAGATCCCTGCATTTTAAATCCTAAGAGAGGTATACACAAACACACTGTGACAAGGTTGTGACAAAAAAAAAAAATCTATATTAGGGGCACAGATGTCAAATTTTATGAATCTGTTATTAAAATAACATATTGACCACTAATCTGAGTATTGGCAGGAATGTAGTGGTTACATATTTATAAATGCACTATACATGCAATTTTATCTCACATTTAAATGGCATGTTTAATAATGTTCACTTTGCAATATCTTAAATTAAGAAGAACTGATGTCACCAATAGCTGCTTGCATGTATGATGTCATGATTTATAAATGCACTGAACACTAGAGGGCAACAAAGACTAGCAGTTGACAACCTGATAGATTTGTATGTGTGTCTGTCTACAGTGCGTTTTGCAGAAGAAGCCTGTGCTGTGCTGCTCTCTGTGAAATTTGAACCCTGTCATGATGTGGTCAGCCCTGAGCCATATGTGACAAATTGCCGCTATGATGTGTGCTCCTGCGCAGACGGCCAAGAGTGCCTGTGTGATGCCGTCCGCAGCTATGCAGCCGCCTGCGCAGCCAAGGGAGTGCTAATCAACTGGAGGGGTCATGGATACTGTGGTATTTCTCATTCTGTCTGTAGGTTTAAACTCAAGAGTTAAGAGTTAAGACAGCAAAACAGTACCAAAACGGTTGAATAAACATACTAAATAAAGTTAATGGAAACTCTCCATCATGATAGAAAACCAAACGTGTGTGTGTGTGTGTTTGAGCAGAACTGACCTGTCCGGATGACCAGGTGTACGAGGTATGTGGGAACGTGTGTAATCAGACGTGCCGGTCTCTATCGCTGCCTGACAGTGATTGTGGTGGGTTCTGTGAAGAAGGCTGTTTCTGCCCCAGAGGACTCTTCCTCAGTGATGCAGGGGAGTGTGTGCCACCCGAACACTGCTCATGCCACCATAACGGAGAGATCTTTGAGCCCAACGACATGATCGGTGACCATCACGCCATCTGGTTAGCAGGGAAAAAACACAGTATTTTACTATACAGTTACACGTCAGGTTTCTTTGATAGCTTGATGTTTGGTCAACTGCCTGTGTCTCACCGGACTCATATGATATTAAATATAAAGTGTTTACATGACACAGACTATCGTTATATTGCCACTGTCTTATTAAAATTACTAGTAGGCAGCACTAACCAGAATATTGGCTTTAATTTAATTGAAATTTGAATATCATCTGCCAGGAAATATATAAAGTATATATATATACATACTAAATGTATATACTTTAAATTGTAATAATATTTCACAATATTACTGTTTTTACTGTATTTTTGCTGAGCATAAGAGACTTCTGTCAAAAATAAAAATATTTCCAACTCCAAACATTTACGCTTATATATTTATTCGTTTTTTTTTTATGTTGTTTCTTTGTGTAGTGTATGTGAGAGTGGATCCATGCAATGCACTTCTAATGAAGCCACTGGATCAACTCTGACTGACCTCTTCTTTGACGATCATTCTTCTTCAAGAGGTATTTCTCCATGCTTTCATAACTCTGCATTTTTAATGGAGCACAACTGCACTTTGATACAAGTGGACAGAATATTGTAGTTTAGATAAATGAAGTACTGAATTGTTTGTGTGTGTGTTTCACCTGTAGGCCGGCGCTCTATCTCTTGTCCACCTCCACTGCAGCGGTTTGAGTGTGAAAGTGCAAGGGATGCTGGGATAGAGTGTGCTAAAACCTGCCAGAATCTGGAGCTGGAGTGTGTCAGTCAGGGATGTGTGTCTGGCTGTATGTGTCCACCTGGAACGGTAAGTATCAAAGTGAACACGAAATGTTCTAATGAACCGTTTGACACTTAATATAATTTATGTTTAAATTCATAAACCAAGTAGGATTAGTAAATTATGTATAGAACTATATTTATAGAACTGTTTACTGTTTTGATAAATATTTCTATATTACTTTTGATTCTTTAGTAGTCTCTTATGCTCACGAAGGCTGCCTTTATTTGATTAAAAAGAAATGAAATAGTAATATTGTGAAATATTATTGTCATTTAAAACAATTGTTTTTTATTTGAATATATTTTCAAAAATAATTTACTCCTGTGACACAAAGCTGAATTTTCAGCATCATTACTCCAGTCTTCGTTGTCACATGATCTTTCAGAAATTATTCTAATATGCTGATTTGCTGCTCAATAAACATCTATTATTATTAATAATGATGAAATCATTTTTTTGATTTTTTTCAGAATTCTTTGATGAATGTTTTATTTGAAATAGAAATCTTTTGTAAAAGTATCAATTTTAGACATTTATGTGTTACTATTTACTTGGGATTTCAAAACTGTAATGTCAATAATTGAACACCACATTATGATTAGAAAAATTTGCTAAATTATTTAAATTAATATTATCTACAGCATATTATAGTTACTTTTCTATTTTCTAAAATCTTTTTCTTTTACGTATGCAGCTTTTTAATGTTTACAACTTTTTAGGCTACAAAAAAGAGAATTGTTTCATGTTATGGGTGTTTGCAGGTTCGACACAGAAGAGAATGCATTCCACAAGACCAGTGCCCTTGTTACCATAACAACCGCCCCTATGCCTCAGGACAGAGCATTAATGTGGACTGCAACACCTGGTAAATGAGCCAATCATGGATCTTCTACAGGCTGACACTGGTGTAATGTTATTTTGTTGCATACATCAGATGTGGGCCTATAAACATTCATATTATTGTGTTACAATTACATTTCCCTTTCTTTCCCAGTGTTTGTGAGAAGCGTCAGTGGAAGTGTACACAGCGTGTGTGTGACGGTGTGTGTCGTGTTATAGGAGAGACAAACTACATCAGCTTTGATGGACTGAAGTTCTCGTTTCCTGGACCTTGCCAATACGTACTAGCTCAGGTAAAGTCAATATTCTCGCTCTCTTGCTCTCTTTTCTCTTCTGTCCCTCATATTCATTCATGTTTTCGCTCATTCTTCTGTGTCCGTCTGAGTAGGATTACTGCAACGGATTGGATGGCACGTTCAGGGTTCTGGTGGAGAACTCCGCTTGTGGGATCGCAGGTTACCGCTGCAGTAAAAGCATCACAGTGATGTACATGGGAGGACTGATTGTAATGGAACATGGCGAGGTAACACTAAAATTGATTTATAGAGTTATATTTGACTTTATAAAGCAGATAGCTACAGTCTTGGATGCTGTTGTCAATAAAATGTTATGCTGTTGTCAAAGTCAATAAATGCACAGTACTGCAACAGATATTTTCTTGGCAGAGCAAACATAGATTGGATGGATGGATGGATGGATACAATGGTATGATTCGGTATGTGCTATGTTCAGGGAAAAAAGGACTACTGTCAAATAAATATAAAGAAAATGAGAACAAATAATAAAACTACAAGTAACAGCACAAATAAATAGAATAGAGCAAATATTAAAATAAAATAAATCATGCTTTTCTGGTAGGTCTAACATTAGTTTTCAGGTACAGAAATTGTAAAATGACATTGCATATTTGACTGTATAAATTAAAGATTAATCCTTATTGAAGTTACAAAAGCTATTCAATAGTATACTGATACACTTGCCTCGACTGTTTCATTCACTTAAGACGTAACTGACTATGCCTGCTAGGGATACTCACTAAGACGGGCATATTGATATCATTTTTGAGTGAATTTGTCCGTTGAAGTGCAAAACTTGAAAGAGTTCAATATTTGCATGCTGTCTGTCTTCAGATGAGCGCACACCGCACACAAACAATCTTCTCACAGCGTGCGCGAGTTCCCATTCATTTGATCATTGCTGTTGTAATGTACTGGGAACCCAGAATGTGTATCCATCAACAGACACATGCATTAGCAGAACTTTGTCTGTCTGTTTTACTCGTTATTTTCAATAAACCATATTATACACTCACCTAAAGGATTATTAGGAACACCTGTTCAATTTCTCATTATCAATATGCAATTATCTAATCAACCAATCACATGGCAGTTGCTTCAATGCATTTAGGGGTGTGGTCCTGGTCAAGACTATCTCCTGAACTACAAACTGAATGTCAGAATGGGAAAGAAAGGTGATTTAAGCAATTTTGAGCGTGGCATGGTTGTTGGTGCCAGACGGGCCGGTCTGAGTATTTCACAATCTGCTCAGTTACTGGGATTTTCACGCAAAACCATTTCTAGGGTTTACAAAGAATGGTGTGAAAAGGGAAAAACATCCAGTATGCGGCAGTCCTGTGGGCGAAAATGCCTTGTTGACGCTAGAGGTCAGAGGAGAATGGGCCGACTGATTCAAGCTGATAGAAGTGCAACTTGGACTGAAATAATCACTCGTTACAACCGAGGTATGCAGCAAAGCATTTGTGAAGCCACAACACGCACAACCTTGAGGCGGATGGGCTACAACAGCAGAAGACCCCACCGGGTACCACTCATCTCCACTACAAATAGGAAAAAGAGGCTACAATTTGCAAGAGCTCACCAAAATTGGACAGTTGAAGACTGGAAAAATGTTGCCTGGTCTGATGAGTCTCGATTTCTGTTGAGACATTCAGATGGTAGAGTCAGAATTTGGCGTAAACAGAATGACAACATGGATCCATCATGCCTTGTTACCACTGTGCAGGCTGGTGGTGGTGGTGTATTGGTGTGGGGGATGTTTTCTTGGCACACTTTAGGCCCCTTAGTGCCAACTGGGCATCGTTTAAATGCCACGGCCTACCTGAGCATTGTTTCTGACCATGTCCATCCCTTTATGGCCACCATGTACCCATCCTCTGATGGCTACTTCCAGCAGGATAATGCACCATGTCACAAAGCTCGAATCATTTCAAATTGGTTTCTTGAACATGACAATGAGTTCACTGTACTAAAATGGCCCCCACAGTCACCAGATCTCAACCCAATAGAGCATCTTTGGGATGTGGTGGAACAGGAGCTTCGTGCCCTGGATGTGCATCCCACAAATCTCCATCAACTGCAAGATGCTATCTTATCAATATGGGCCAACATTTCTAAAGAATGCTTTCAGCACCTTGTTAAATCAATGCCACGTAGAATTAAGGCAGTTCTGAAGGCGAAAGGGGGTCAAACACAGTATTAGTATGGTGTTCCTAATAATCCTTTAGGTGAGTGTAGATGCATCGTCAGATTTAAGATGAACCGCGGTGCAAGTGCGCGCCGAACCGTTGGTGGAGAATGGTACGGTTCGATTTTTTTACAGAGAACCGTTACACCCCTAATACATACATAGAATCATAGTATACATACATAGATACATGCATATATATAGATACATAGACTTGCAATATCTGCAAGGTTGCTTAAATATAAAAGATGTTGTGGATTGTGAAATTATTCTTCCACTAGCTTACTGAATGTTATGACAAGCATCATGTGTGAAGTAAAAGCAAACTGGCTTTTTTGCTTTCTTTCTCTGTTGTCTTCTTCTGTAGGTGAGGATGAAGAGGCCTGTGTTGAAAGAGACAGTGGTTGAGATTGTGCGCTCTGGACAGTATTACATCATCCTTCTGGGTAAACACATCTCCATCACCTGGGACACAGGGACCCGAATCTCACTGCAGATCAACGGACAGTACAGGGTAACACACATACAAAGAAAAACACACATACACACATCTGACTAGCTATCTAAATGAGCACATACCATAAATGACTTATTTTTTTGTTGTTAAATATATTTATGAATAATGTTTACCTTTGAGTATGTTACCAAAGTGGTGAGATTTAGAAAGTTAACTAAAAAAAGCATTTTTAGAGTAAAAAATTATTTATGAATCGAATATTATGAAAAAAATAAATCTTTTTTTTATCTTTAAGCATAGTCCCAAAGGGAGCCAGATTTATTAAAAATATTTTTTAATGTTAAGATAAATTAATTAATAAAATTTTATGAATAAAAAGATTTGAATTCTTTTGAACTTTTAGCATGTTATGGCTTGAAAGTGAGTTGTTGTCAGATTTACCACGTAAACAAAAAAGAATAATCATTTAAATGATTTATGAATCCAAATGTATATATAAAATATGATTTAGAATGATTTATTTTTAACCTTTGTGCATGTCCACAATATGGGGTTTTGTCTGATTTATCTAGTTAATTAAAAAAGTTAAAAAAAGATTTATGAATAAAATGTTTTGAATAATTTTTATATTTGAACATGTACCCAGCGAGTTCATACTTAGCAAGAGTTAATGCTAATAAAAACATTTTTAGAGTTAAATTATGTGATTTATTTCATTTTGTTTTTACCTTTGGGCATGTCCCAGAAGTGAGTTTTTGTCAGATTTAGTTGAAGTGAACTCTAAAAAAATGTTTTTGAGTTACAAATAATTTATGAATTCAAATGTATGAATAAAACATAATTTAGAAATTATTTTTACCTTTGAGAATGTCTGCAATATGGGTTACAACTACTTATCTTAGAATATACAGTTGAGAAATTAAGTTAATTTGTGTGTGTTTAAGGGGAAAGTCTGTGGCCTTTGTGGAAATTTTGATGGCAGTCAGAATAACGATCTGTTGAGCAGCAGTAACCAGATGGAGGTTGGCGCTGCAGACTTTGGAAACTCGTGGAAAGTTCGACCTAGCTGTGCTGACGCTGTTCCGGTGAGTTACATCACGGCCTGAACTGGAGTGTTTTATTAGAGCAAGCCAGAACATAGAGACATGAAATGATCTGAGATTACATATTTTGATTTGCATGCAGGTGGTGTCTCAGTGCAGCACAGACATGGTAAAACTGGTGACGGTGGAACAGTCCTGCCGTGTGCTCACCAGCGCCATCTTCAGGGAGTGCAATGTTGTGGTTGGTAACACTTATACTCAATAGTCACAATTAAATGATGACAATACACTAACATGTGGCCATTACTCTGCTTTCTTACTACTTATTACACTTGTTTACTTTTTACTCTGACTGTATCAGGTGGACCCTGAGCCGTACTGGGACATTTGTACTCATGACACATGCTCGTGTCCATCGGTCGGTGATTGTGCATGTTTCTGTAACACCATTGCCGCATACGCTCATGAATGTGCTCAGAAGGGGCTGCTGGTGAACTGGAGGTCCAACGATTTATGCCGTAAGTTTCACCACTGTACCCCTGAGCAAGGCACTTCATTTAAAGGTCATTTACTCACCCACATGTCGTTACAAACCCGACAGACTTTCTTTCTTCTGCAGAACACAAAAGAAGATATCAGGTTGAACGTTCACACTCTTTTACACAATGAAGTTGAAAATAACATAAAAGTATTTCAAATGAATCGTGTACTGTATTCAAAGTCTTATGAAACTGTATACAATAGTTCTGTGTTCTGAGAAATGTTTTTATTATTATTATAAAATTAAGTGCAATATTAACTGCCTGGAATATATTTTACTTTTAACAAGGTATTTTCTTATTCTAACCACATAAAAATATGCATATTCATTTCTGTCAAATGCTTGCATATATATATATATACAGTACATACACTATATTGCCAAAAGTATTGGGACACCCCTCCAAATCATTAAATTTAGGTGTTCCAATCACTTCCATGGCCACAATTTATGATTGTGTAAAACCAAGCACCTAGGCATGTAGATTGCTTCTACAAACATTTGTGAAAGAATGGGTCGCTCTCAGGAGCTCAGTGAAGTCAACTGTTGTACTGTGATAGGTTGCCACCTGGTCAATAAGTCCATTCATGAAATTTCCTCACTACTAAATATTCCACGGTCAACTGTTAGTGGTATTATAACAAAGTGGAAGCAATTGGGAACAATAGCAACTCAGCCATAAAGTGGTAGGCCACGTAAAATCACAGAGCGGGGTCAGCGCATGCTGAGGCGCACAGTGCGCAGAAGTCGCCAACTTTCTGCAGAGTCAATAGCTACAGACCTCCAAACTTCGTGTGGCCTTCAGATTAGCTTCATGGAATGGGTTTCCATGGCTGAGCCGCTGCATCCAAGCCTTACATCACCAAGTGCAATGCAAAGCGTCGGATGAAGTGGTGTAAAGAACGCCGCCACTGGACTCTAGAGCAGTAGAGACGTGTTCTCTGGAGTGACGAATCACGCTTCTGTCTGGCAATCAGATGGACGAGTCTGGGTTTGGCGGTTACCAGGAGAATGGTACTTGCCTGACTGCATTGTGCCAAGTGTCAAGTTTGGTGGAGGGGGGAATATGGTGTGGGGTTGTTTTTCAGGGGTTCCAGTGAAAGGAACTCTGAGTGCTTCAGCATACTTCAGCATTTCGGACAATTACATGCTCCCAACTTTGTGGGAACAGTTTAGGGATGGGCCCTTCATGTTCCAACATGACTGCGAACCAGTGCACAAAGCAAGGTAAATAAAGACATGGATGAGCGAGTTTGGCGTGGAGGAACTTGACTGGCCTGCACAGAGTCCTGACCTCAACCTGATAGAACAACCTTTGGGATGAATTAGAGTGGAGACTGCGAGCCAGGCATTCTCGTCCAACATCAGTGCCTGACCTCACAACTGCGCTT
Organism: Rhinichthys klamathensis goyatoka; assembly: GCF_029890125.1. Taxonomy (NCBI): domain Eukaryota; kingdom Metazoa; phylum Chordata; class Actinopteri; order Cypriniformes; family Leuciscidae; genus Rhinichthys; species Rhinichthys klamathensis. The sequence continues at coordinate 738,521 of NW_026606932.1, forward strand.
CTAGAAGAATGGTCAAAAATTCCCATAAACACACTCCTAAACCTTGTGGAAAGCCTTCCCAGAAAAGTGTGGAATGGGATCTCATTAAAGTTCATGTGCATGTAAAGCCAGACGTCCCAAAACTTTTGGCAATATAGTGTATATTAGGGGTGTAACGATATTCAAACCAAACCGAAAAACCGCGATACACCACCCATGGTACGTATCGCGATACTCTCATGTCGTACCCAATGCACCCCACCACCTTCTGCCAGCCCAGCCTTAGCCCATTGTTGAGGTTGACCCTATTTTACCTTGTCACAAAACCAATTTTTCTTCCTTAACATTTGTACTAGGGTTGTAACGTACACGTATTCGTCCCCCAAATTTTCTTGTGTCTTATGTGTACAAGACGAATACAGCGTTGTAGCCTAACCACCATTAACCACCAATTATCGCAATAAGCTCCACGTTTTGTTACTTGCAATAAGAAACAAAGTGTCAGTTTTCAAATTATGTCCATTTTATCTCGAAATTCAAACAATGTCGTTTTGACGCTCTTAAATGTGGCGTGACAGATCACTATATAGGCGCCAGTTTAACCCTTTAACCCAAAGGCAGATTATTCCCTGAAATAAGTGTACTACAGAAAGTCAAACTTTACAATAGTGTGTGCTAAATGACTCTTTACCTACAGCACTGAGCTGTGAGGAACTGAATAAGGACGCAGGGGTGGAGTGTGAGTGGAGATATAACGCCTGTGGTAGCGCTTGCCCTCCCACCTGCCAGCATCCTGAACCTCTGAGCTGTCCCATCACATGTGTGGAGGGATGCCATGCTGTCTGCCCACCAGGTAGCACCAATTCACAGATACCTACAAGTAAATTGACTTCATAGACTTCAATCTCACTTTTGTTCGCACATTCACTCGTTTTGTCTGCTTCAATCCCTCAGGGCAAGTTTTAGATGAGGTTCTGAGGAAGTGTGTGGAACCGTCACAGTGTCAGGTGTGTGTGCATAACGGAGAGAGAATCTCCCATGGAAAACAGTTCATCATTAACCATGAAGATCCTCATCTTTGCCAGATATGGTATGCTATGCCACATTCTGTTTTGATCTCCATCACTCATTACTCCATGCAGCTTGTAGGAGAATCTCATGAAATCAAATAGGTCAAATTTAATCTCAAAATAAAAAAAATAGGAAGAAGAGATTGTTATATAAGATGTTATACAAGTAGTATTTATTTTTATTAATATTTTTAGCTTGTATTTATCTATTTTAGTTTTCATTTTAATATTATTATATATTTACTTATTAACATATTATATTAACACATTATATTAACATTATATTTGAATACATATTTTTAAATGTGTGTAGCCTTTATATATACAATATATATATATATATATATACATACATAGACTAATATATATATATATATATATATATACATACATAGACTAATTTGCAACAAAATAACTGTAAGAAAATAATTTTTATGCTTTATAAAACAGGTTCTAAACCGGTTTTGTGAGATTCATCCATTTGTTGTTTTCAGTCACTGTGAGAGCAACACGCTGACGTGTGGCCCATGTCCTGCAACTGGTTTGGCCTCCACACTAGCACCAACCACTGTCAGCAACACTCCTACGCCACTACCGTTTTCCACCCCGGTGCCAGCTGATGCCTGTGATAGGGCGATGGACCTGGCCTTCTTAGTGGACGGCTCCTCTGCTTTGAGTGAAGATGACTTCAGTTTAATCAAGCTCTTTATCCTCCGGGTCGTGGAGCGATTCAGAATGGGCTCTGCCCACACTCGCGCCACGGTTCTGCTCTTCCACTCCGGCGTGAAAAGTTATGACATGCAGGTGCAAAAATGGATCTTTAAGAAGATGGTGCGTGAGCTGCGGTACAGCGGTGGTGATGTCGCATTTATGGACGAGGCAATAAAATATTTAGCAGTATACATTTACGATAAAAACAAGCGCGAGCATGCAGGGCGAGTCGCTATATTGCTGACGGCGAGCTCAAATCCTAGACCCATGCGTAGTACTCAGCGTCTGCTGCGTAAAAAAGACATCACCATCGTCACTGTAGCTCTAGGGCCTGACGTCAACATGGCACAGGTTAATGAGATCACGAAGGCCACGCCCAGCAGTCGCTCATACATAGTGAGCAGCGTAGCAGAGCTAGACGATGAGGCTCTGGCCATCACAGACTACCTCTGCACTTTGGGACTGGAACCTGAACCCCCAAAGAAACCCCCTACCAGAAAGCCCAGCACCACTTCAGTCACCCCAACAACTACCACAACCTCGAAACTTACTGCCGCCACGGTTCCACCAACCGCTGCCATTGTAACCTCCTTTCCTAGCATCCCCAGTCCTGGAATGACATTTCCTCCGCCCACAGTAACAACATATGAGGTTGTCTTCCTGTTGGAAAGCTCAAATGCAGTGGGTGAGGAAGGCTTCAATGAGACACGTGATGCTTTAGTCGATGTTATCGCTTCACTCGATCAGAAAGAGGTGGAGAATCTACGGATCACGGTGATGCAGTACTCACTCACGGTTACTGTGGTAATCAGCCGCATGGAATTGCAGCACAGGGAACAGGTGCTGCAGAGAATGCGACAGTTACGCTGGACCAAAGGTGCAGAGGTCAACACAGGCCATGCCATCCGTTCTGTTTATGAGACTGTCACTACAGACACACCAAGTAATACACCAGACCAGATGGTGTTTCTTATAACACAGAGCCCTCCGACGGACGTCATTCAGCGGCCTACGAGCTCCACTCATAAGAAAGTGTATCCGATTGGGGTCGGCCGACAGATTCGATACGAGGATCTTGCACAGTTGAGCTTCCCGGATGAACCGATCATGCTAGATAATCCATCGGACCTTAAGATACTGCGGCCCATGCTGATCAATATCAGTAAAACAATCAGGAGGCCTCTGCTGCCCACACTACCACCGAGAGCCACACTGCCCCCTTCAGGTCAGATACAACAATGCTACACTCTCTTCACATCTTTCTACATTCTAGGGCTGCACTTAATTTCTAAATTTTCAAATACTAAACCATTGAACCTTTTGGTAAAAACCTGCAAGAAGGCCGTAAAGCCTCTTTTTTATTGACAAAAGCCTATTTATAAGCGCTTCTCATTAAATATCTAAGAAGATGGTTGGCACATGTTGCATTTCTAAATTCATGTTATAAGTGACTGAAACTCAAGCAGAGATGAGTTCATGTGGAGCAGCATTTACTGTGAACCAAGCCACTCTGAAACACTGGATCACGAGCTGCTTGTGTTAAAAGAACACAGTGCCGCACTTCACTCTGAAACAGTGTATATATTTATTTAATTAAATCGCAGCCGTGTCAATCGTGATTTTAGGATAGTTCACACAAAAATAACAGTTTATGGGCCCCATTGACTTCCATAGTGTTTTTCCCCCATACCATGGAAGTCAATGGGGCCCATCAACTGTTTGATTACCGACATTCTTCAAAATATCTTCTTTTGGTTTGGAACAACTTGAGAGTGAGTAAATCATTAAAAATAATTAAAAAATGTTGGGTGAACTGTCCTTTTAATCGTGCAGTCCTTCTACATTCTTTCATTTCAATTGTCATCACAGTCTATTCCACTGCACAAGGTCTTTTTCATCTCAGTTCTCAGATTTTTCATTGAATGTGATTGCTGTAATTTCAAAGAATAAAAGATTAAAAAGGAACAGTGAGGCAGTAGAGAAAGTGACTTGTGCGCAACAATGGAATGATACAATTCCCTTAATTACTGTGGAAATTGGCTGGCAAATTATGCAGAAACACCTTGTGTTGTACACAAAATGATCGAAAATGTTTGGATTTGGATTTGTCAGTGGCAGTGGCGCAGTGCTAGCCTGTCAGACGTACTACTTTAGTTTAAAATTTAGAACTACTAAATGACATGAAATCACACTACAGGAATTCTTTTTAGACAGTTGTGTAGGACAAATTATGTTGGTTTGACAATCTATCTGGCTGGCCAAGCAATCATGAAGAACACCTAAGAAACAATCTACCATCCTCCTTTTAAAAAAAAAAACTCCCTTGCACAAAGTATGTAACATTTATCTCTTTTAAAACAGCCTGAGTAACCAGACTACTTAAGGCCTTGATAATCTAAACGTCAAAACTTTTTAAACGTTAAGACTTTGTCAAGCCAATATTCAAATGTTGTCTTTTCTAGTTGTTGAATGCAAGGACAGCCAATACATAGATGGTTACAGAGTGAATACATAAATGCTTTCTTTGTAATTCTATGTGTGTGTGTTTGCTCAGTGCCGTGTTCAAAGCCCATGGACGTGCTGTTCCTGTTGAGAGCCTCTTCTGATAACCAGTTTGAAGACTTGAAAATATTTGTGAGAACTATTATAAAGAGCACAAATATTGGTAAGTCTCCGTGAGATTGATTTTTTTTTCATTGTTTGTGTATGTTATAATAGTTACTTCGAGAGTTCTGCTTATCTGTTGCAGGTCGCAATCACACACAGGTGGCAGTGATAGTGTATGGGGGAAAATCAGCTGTGGCGGTCACATGGAGAGATGAACAGACAGAAGACAATCTTCTCAAGCTTTTAGAAACCCTACACAGCAAGACAGACAATACAACAAGACTGGGTAAACATGCTGTGAAGACACAGCAGCCTGACAGTTAAAACATATGCCACACTACATACATCCTTCCTCTTTCTCCGCAGGAGCTGCTCTGCGATTGGCCGTGCAGACAGCCATTTCCTCCACCAGTGGGGGACGAATGGGCATCCCTAAAGCTGTGGTTATGGTCGTGACTGACAGGTCAATAGACTCTGTGCAAGAGGCAGCAAACGAGGCTCTGACAGCTGGTTGGTGAAATATTGTTATAGCTTTATCGATGCACTCTTTTAAGTGGTCCTTAATGTAGTGTTTGAGTTTCAATAGAGGTTAAACTCTGTCACTGGCATCTGTGGTACATTGTTAATTTCCACAGAAAACAATTTCAGCTTAAATCAAGCAAAAAACAACAAAAACCTGTTTACAGTAATGCACTTACAATATAAGTCTATGGTGCAATATATTCCAGATTTACTGTAAACTTTAACTGGATGACAAAACTGCATGCATCTTGCAGAAGAACATTGTTTTGGTTGTGATTCCGCTTTGCGTGGCTGTGTGGATGAATGCTTTGTGAAAGAAACATAACTGAAAAACATAGTATTTCAACTACACCCTAGAAAACAAATGTAATAGTTTACCGATCTGAGTCGGCTCCAATTGAACATATTGGTGGTAGATGAGGCACATGTGATTAAAAAAAAAAAGAGAAAGAGATGATCCTACTGCTCATAAAACATTCACTTCTAGGCTTAAGAGATATAACCAGATTAGATGGAAAGGATCTCAAGCTGACTAGCTGAAGTTATTAGTTAAATTAGTTACATTTTTTCCTGATGTAATCAACAGAATGCCACTACGAAAGCGCTTTAGTGTCACATTAACATAAAATAAAATAAAATAAAAATCTTTTTTTGAGAATTAAGTCATGATGTTTTGAAAACAGGCCTTTTATGAGAATAAAAAGTCAAAGTTTCAAGACTAAAGTCATAGCATTATGAGATTTAAGTCAGTGCATTATTGGACTATACTAGTCATAATATTATGAGAATAAAGTCATAAAGAAACATCAAAGTGAAGTGGAGTCGACCATCGGTTGCTATTTCAGACTGCTCAAAAGAGGCAATTTTCTGAATGTCTGTCTGGCTCTTTCTCCAGAATAAATTTGATTTCCTACATAACTGCTGCAGTGTCCTCATACTAATGATAACTTGGAGCTGATGCAGCAAAAGACCAAGGATTTCTTAGTTGCTGAATCCTACAGTATGATTTAACTAAATGAACCACATCCATTTCTTGCATTAATGAAGCTGCAGCCTCTATCTGCACTCTATTCCTATTGTAGCAGTTTATTATAATACTGTGGTTGTTTTCTCAAAATATTTATTTTTTATTTACACAATATTATGCATTTTAAACTCTTACATTTTTGCTTTTATTCTCATAACATTGTTTTAAAAGCAATATGTGTTTGTTGCATACAGGTGTGTCAGTGTTTCCCATTGGACTGGGTAACCAATATGACCAAACTGAACTGAGCACGCTCGCGGGTCCACACGCTCAGGACAACATCATTCGGCTGAGCAGCACAGAGTATCTGCTCGCCATGGCGGCACTCGACCAATCGTTCACCGACAAACTCTGCCGAGGTGAGACTCAACATGTACCCATTACACAATAAAACAGGACTAATGTAGAAATTTGATTAGAATGATGATGATGATGATGATGATGATGTCCCTCAGCGGGTCCTCCTGGAGTGTGTGTGGATGATGAAGGGAATGAACGGAAGGTGAGCTGTTTTTTTTAGTAGGATGCAAAATTCCCTTCATGCCATCAAACTTCCATCAAAGGCCTCGACTTTAGGAACATCAGCTTCTAATTTTCTTCCATACAACCTCTTGATCTGATGCAGACTTTCCGAGAACTCAAATCCAATCCATTTCATTGGATCTCAGGATCCATAATCAATTTCACTGGATCAGGCGTTCTGGGCCAATAACTTCATCCCTCAAAAACCTTTTTGAGGTTGAGCTGCTCATTAACAGATCAATTCATCTAAGGCCAGAAACATATTCTATGCAAGTGAGCAAACATGAATGCTTGGCCAATGCATTACAAGCATGCATAATGAACATGCATTTTTGGCAGTTAAACACTAGGGGGTCGATAGAGTTACATTGAAATGTTTGTGCCATTAAAACAGGATGTGGTGTTTTTCAGACAGTTAGCTTTAAATATCATTAATTGATTGCTCATCAAGAGTCTATTCAAACTGTTGCTCTGCCATGGCAAAATGACCAATGAGAATGAGAAAAATGACCATTGACTGAAGACCCCCATAGCGCCACATTTCACATTACTTGCATAGTGTATGTTTTGTCTACCTAGGGCTGCACGATTTGGGGGGGAGGGGGGGGAAATCTACAGTAACTGATTTTTCTGAAATTGCGATTGAAATTTAAAATGCTATAAAAAGAACTCCAGGATTGATGTGCTTGTTTGTTGGGCTGCACAATTTGGCCCAAAATTTGTGATTATATATCAATATGACTATAAAATAATAATAATGATGATAACTGTACTGTAAAATATATATATTTTTATAATTATGATGATAAAAATAAGTAGTATTACTTTCGTTATATTTCACTGTAAAATAAAAAATATATTTAAGAAAAAATATATTTTTAATCATTTTATTTTACAGTCCAACTATTAAATTACTATACTAATATTTAAGGATTTATTTTTTATTTTCAAACGTCAAATCATCATGCCTTTATTTTGGTGGAAAACCACTGGGAGCTTCTCTTTTGTTGACAACAGTAGAATTATAAATGTTTCTTATTACAAGTTTGGGAAGATGGTTGGCGCATGTTGCGTTTCCAAGCGACTCAAACTCAGAGCAGAGACGAGACGAGAGATGAGTTTGTGTGGAGCAGCATTTACTTCTAACCGAGCAATCATGAACTTGTGTGTAAAAAAGCACAGTGCCACACTTCAGTCTGACACATGCAGCGCATATATTTATTCAATAAAATCGCAGCCACTAAGCCATATATCAATTTTATTTTTTTATTTTTAAAGTAATCGTGCAGCACTGCAGACTAACAAAGGCTCCTGAAGTTCTGGTTTGTGCGTCAAAATAACTATTCTGACCAATTCTGTCCATCAGCCTGGTGAGACTTGGTTGTTGTCAGATGGCTGTCACTCAGTGCTGTGCAACCCATCAGGCACAGTAACGGTGCAGAGCCACCGCATCAACTGTGAGAAGATGGAGCCTCCCGTCTGCAAAAACAGCCTTCCGGCCCTCCGCTACAATCACACCTGTGGCTGTACCTGGACCTGCCCCTGTATGAACACACACCCCTAATTATGCAACAACCAACACATTAAAGAGGACCTATTATGCCCTTTTTCAAAGTCTTGATTTTGGTTTTTGGGGTCTACTAGAATAGGTTTTCATACTTAAATGTTCAAAAAGCACATTATTTTTCACATATTTTACATTATTGCAGCACCTCTCTTCCCAGTCTGTCAGAAACGCTCTGTTTAATTCCCTTTCAAAAAGCGCAGTGTGCTCTGATTGGTCAGCTGGACAATTATGTTGTGATTGGATGTTTTGGAAATGTTTAAAAACACTACTAACTCAACCAGGCCGGCTTGCGCCCTTTATTTTGCATATGCATTGGGGCAGTAATTATTAAAATGAGGAATTTTTGATGTGTTCGTGCCCAAAAGAAAACTCAAGACTACAATCAAGGCGTTTCAGGGAGTTCAGAAACTGTGCTTACTGATATAGAGAAAAACTTCCTTTGGAATGACTGGCAGCAACATTACACACTAAAAAAAGTTGAAAATATAAAAAAGCATAATAGGTCCTCATTTTAGGTCATTTTTACTCAAACTTGGATTAAATTTGCAAAATTGCACTTTATTTCCGAAATTATACTATATTAAACATGCAATGTGTTGAGGCCAAGTGACAACAATTTAGCGTTATACTGTTTAAAACGTTGCATAATGCATTGTTTTACATACCATTTAAAAAAACTGTAAATTTTTAACTTGAACATGCTTACTTTCTTTCCCCAGGTAGTTGCATGGGCAGCTCCACTAGCCATGTTGTGTCATTTTCGGGGGCGGCTCTGAAGCTAAGAGCCGCTTGCTCCTATTTGCTGCTTCGCTCAGGAGGGGCGGAGCTAGTGTTGCATGCGGCTGCCTGTCAAAGCTCGCCCAATCAGATCTGCATGAAGAGCCTGGAGCTGAAGGAGGGCGGGACAAGTGTGGTGCTACAGGATGACATGAAGGTAGATGCACTGAAAAAGCATGCAAAGTGAAACAGCTAACCAAGTTAGAAAAGAGATTCAACATGTTCTCTATATTTCAGGTGACTGTGGGCGGTGTGTTTACCGCAGTCCCATTCAGGATTCAGGGAGTAACTGTGACACAAATTGGTGCTATACTACACCAGCTGAGATCAGAGCAGCATGGTTTCACACTCACCTTCACTCCCCACAGCAATGAGTTCATGATCAACATGGACATCTCCATGAAACCTAACACCACTGGCGTATGTGGTAAATACAGTTCCTTTAAGCTTACGACTGTAATTTTTGAGCTGGGTTGGTGATGAGAGTTTTACTTTGATTTGTTTTGTGGTATTCAAAATTAATTTTTTAATTCCAATCTAGACCTTGAAAGTGATTTGAGGTAGCAATCAGGATGCAAAATTGTCCAATTCAAATTTAAAGAAGAATTATGAAATGGTTATGAAATTAAATTCAGAGAAGTTTATATAACTGCTCTGTGTGTTAATACACTTTTTTTATTTATGCATAATTCATAAACATATGGAGTATTCCCATCAGATAATATTAATAATCTAATGCTGTCTATAGAAATTTGTATTTAGTTCAGTCATTAGTTAAATGTTAATTTATTTAGAATTGTATATATATATACAGCAGTTGTGGTCAGAATGATTGGCACCCCTGGTAAATATGATCAGAGATGGCTGTAAAAAATAAATCTGCATGGTTTATCCTTTTGATCTTTCGTTAAAGAAAATTTTATTTTGAGGAAGGTCAATATTTACTTATAGATAAGTTATCTGGCTGTATGGAAACATTTAAATCTGTTTTTGTTTTTCTTTAAACTAGGTTAAATATAAAGTTAAAATATAGCTGCGAGCAGCGATTACGGGCCCAAGCCGGTGGCACCGCAACCCCGGTGCCTTTAGTTACCTAAAGGCACCGGGGTGGCGGTACCACCGGCTTTGGCCCTTCATCGCTGCTCGCAGCTATATTTATTTATATATATATATATATATATAAAGCCGGTGGCACCGCCACCCTGGTGCCTTTAGGGTTATTGTGCACGACGTGCAAAAACGTAACCCTGCTTTGACTGTCGAAAAGAAGTGTGCTGTAGAGCTTGTATCAGTGTGGGCTCTGCAAAAGTGTGCATTGAGGGCACATGTCAACCACAAAGTATGCGAGAGCAACCTTCTGAAAGGTCAGGTCTACATCCAGGTCTACATCTGCCGTGTGTTTACATCATAGTAGTGAAGTTTGAAGCAATCAGGTGATTTCAAAGCTTTTTGAAAGTGACAGACTTCCTGCTGCCAGTTGGTGGCGCTATAACCGGGGTGGCGGTGCCGCCGGCTTTGGCCCTTTCACGCTGCTCGCAGCTATATTTATATATATATATACACACACACACACACACATATATATATATATATATATATATATATATATATATATACATAAATATATATATATTGTTTTTTTAAGAGACAAGACAGAATATTACTTGCCTGATCTGATTAGAAAAATAGTGTTTGTGTGTGTGTGTGTGTGTGTGTGGCGTAATTGAACAATGTAGACATAAAGACATACTCCGTCCTTTTGTTCATACAGGACATTATTCAAACTGCAAAGTGTTTACTTATATTTGTGTACACTCGCAATAAAACACAACATTGTGCTTTTGTCAAACTATAAACTCTTGTCAAACTGTAAACTACAACTGTCACCCAACCAAAATCTCTTACACACACACACACACACACACAGTTTAAAAGCAAAAAATATCAAACAATCCTATTTAAAAACAGTCTGTGGGAGCCATCTTTTGGACATTCATCATATCGCATTGGTTTTCATTTCTTGTCATCAAACAGAGCCCTAATCTGTTTATTTTTTCAGTTACACATTCTACATTGATTAAAAAAGAAAAATCAAAGGTGTTTTTATTTAATACAGAAATAAATAATCTATCATTCAGATGAGAATAAAGTTAGTGTTAGTTCAAATTTTAAGGAAAACAAATATATGATCTGAAATATAGCACATTCATGTAAAATTCATGTAGGTTCGATTACCAAACATACAATCTTAATGTAATTTAAAGCAAACAATACATTTAAAATATATGGGTTGTATGACTATTTTTTAATATAAAAAGATATATATCCAAAAAGACAAGGTCTAAAGTTTAACAAGGGTTAAACTCTTATCACTGTAACAGACACAATCACACACACAATCACACACACACACACAAGTCAAATCACTTACATTTTAGATGCAATATTGACTTTTTTTCTGTTTCAGCAGCGAAAATAGTTAAACAAAGATCACAGCAGAACCATCGAGCATCTCACAGCAACGCGTTCTCATTACTAAATGATTCAGCATTTTGAACGAATCGGTTGACTCAAAGATTCAATGACCAATCAATCCATAAACATCTATCTCATAAGTGTTTACTTATATTTGTGAACAATCGCAATAAAACACAACATTGTGCTTTTGTCAAACTGTAAACTACAACTGTCACCCAACCAAAATCTCTTTTTTATTTTATACAGAAATAAATAATCTATCATTCAGATGAGAATAAAGTTAGTGTTAGGTCAAATTTTAAGGAAAACTCTGAAATATAGCACATTCATTTAAAATTCATTCAGGTTCAATTACCAAACATACAAATCTTAATGTAATTTAAAGCAAACAATACATTTAAAATATATGGGTTGTATGCCTATTTTTTTTTATATAAAAAGATATATATCCAAAAAGTAACAGACACAATCATACACACACACACACACACACACACACACACACACACACACACACACACAGACACACACACAAGTCAAATCACTTACATTTTATATGCAATATTGACTTTTTTCTGTTTCAGCAGTGAAACTAGTTAAACAAAGATCACAGCAGAACCATCGAGCATCTCACAGCAACGTGTTTTCTCATTACTGAATGATTCAGCATTTTGAACGAATCGGTTGACTCAAAGATTCAATGACCAATCCATAATCTGTCTCATTCATGAATGACTCAGCCGTTCGAACGAATCGTTCGAACAAATGAATCAATGACTCGCTCATTAAGACGGTCGCCTGGCGACACCTAATGACGGCTTAGTGATATGTTTAAAAGTATCATTCTTTCAAACGATTGTTAATTAACTCATATTTGAAACATAAGCTATATATATATATATATATACACACATATATACACACAAAAATAAAATAAAAACACATTTGAAGCGTGTTTGCTTACTAAATTGTGAGCAGAACGAAAGTTGCAGCAAATATCAGCAACAGGAGTCAAATTTCATTAATCACGAGAGTGAAGAGCTGACTGAAAAGATGATGACGGAATAGGCTATTTTATGTAAAAGCGCCTATTTAAGCGAATCTATCATTGTACTCTTTTGTTGTTGTGTTTTCCGTGAAAAATAATAGACTATTGAACTCACAATTCAAGCAATTGGCCCCCGATATTGCACTAATTTTAAAGTGACACTAAAAAGTATGCGGCTGCAGTGGCATTCATTACGGTGCGCGTCCATGGCGACGAGCGAGCAAAACAGAGCGAACGTTTTTTCATTTCTACTTCCATAGAAATTCATTCGAGCGCACTGTGAGCGCCACCACTATAAATGTCCTTACTTTACTTTCACTTTTAACTTAGCGATATAAAAGCCCCCGGTGTTACACGTCAAATAACCGGTGAGAAAAAATTCTCGGAGTCACATAGCAGCTACCTATATTTAAATACAACAGGCCTACCTGATTTTGAACACAAGAGGGCAGTATAGCCCTATGTATTATTTGATATATTTGTTTTTTAACTGAATAGTGCATCCTGGCTGTTTTTAAACTTGTACATTATTCTTAAATTAAAAACAAGAATAAAATGGGTTTAGTTCTGATATTTGTATAATTTTATCTAGAAATAAATGGTGTATAATTAAATTTTTAGAAGATATGAGGCTTTTAGTGTTTATTTTTTTTTTACATGACTTTAATCCCTCGCCATAGCAAAACAATTAGAGATATTCAATAGATATTCACAATTATGCTTCTTTAATGTATTTTCATCATGTTGAAAAAGTTTGGTGGGAATAAAATAAACCACTTAAGAGGAGTGGGTAAAAATGTAGAGCCTGGTTTTGCAAAACATCCACATTAAGACCAAAATAGCCCACTTCCTGTTGGGCTGGCTTAAAGTTGTTTGGCCCGATGAGATCTATATGTGTACAGAGTTTCATAATATTACATGCAAGTGTGTTTGATTTATGGACCAAATTTTCTGACCAAGTTAATTTAATTAATAAACTAATTATATAAAACTATTTTCAATGCACTACAATTCAACTGGTTATATGCCTTTACTTATTAATACAACTTATTTAAAAAATACAAGGCGTAAGACATTTTTTTTTCTTTTTTAATGCAGGCCAAACCACACAGCAGTCAAATGGTTAATCTAGCCCCCCTCCCCCTCCCCACACTCACAGACACACACACACACACATAGACGTAGGCTCAGAGAGAGAGAGACATAAAATGACAATTTTCAAACCAAAATATCTGACTTCCTGTTGGTTGGAGCTATTGAGTGTAAATTAGAAAGTTGTCTGGCTGGAGGAGAACAATACACATACCGATTTTTATTACTGTAGATAAAATCAATCCCCCCACTTTTGACAAAAGGTGGCACTACTGAGCCCCTCACCACGCCCGTTTCTGAAACTCTGCACATGTCTACTGTCTAATAAATGTGATGTGTCTGTCGGGTTTCATGCAATTTCAAGTATGTTAAGAGTCTCAAAAGCATCAACAAAGAATAATAAAGTTTGATGCGTTGCCACGGCAACAGTATCTAAGATATCAATAATCCTTTCTCAGGTCTACATCTGCCGTGTGTCTACATTATACACATAAAGTTTGAAGCAAATTGGGTAAAAATAAGAGGGTGATTTCAAAGCCTTTAGGAAGTGACACACTTCCTGCTGCCAGTTGGTGGCGCT